>NW_020449431.1:343470-388322 GCF_003343035.1 Apteryx rowi | reverse complement strand
CTCCCCAGTACAAGAGAGACATGGCACTACTGGAGAGAGTCCAGCGGAGGGCTATGAAGATGATTAGTGGACTGGAGCATCTCTCTTATGAGGAAAGGCTGAGAGAGCTGGGCCTGTTTAGCCTGGAGAAAAGAAGGCTGAGAGGGGATCTTATCAACATATACAAATTTCTAAATGGGGGGTGTCAAGAGGATGAGGCCAGACTCTTTTCAGTGGTGCCCAGCAGCGGGACAGGAGGCAACGGGCACAAACTGAGACACAGACAATTCCATCTGAACATGAGGAAAAACTTCTTCACTGTGAGGGTGACAGAGCACTGGAACAGGTTGCCCAGAGAGGTTTTGGAGTCTTCTCTGGAGATATTCAAAACCCACCTGGACGTGATCTTGGGCTACGTGCTCTAGGTGACCCTGCTTGAGCAGGGGGGTTGGACTTAGATGATCTTCAGAGGTCCCTTCCAACCTCAACCATTCTGTGATTCTGGGATTATAAAACTATCATGTGTGATACTGTACATGAGAACTCAACTTCAACACTTTTGAAACACTAAAAGAGAAGTTATGGTGAACCTTTAACCAGGTTAAGCTGATGCAGGTATTTTGAAAATTCATATTTATACTTACTTTCACTTATTTACTGTTATCCAGCATACAATTTAAGTGATTCTAGTAAAATCCTGAACTTGACATATTCCCTTTTAAAAAGGGGATTTACTTATTTAAAGAGAAATATTCATCAACATACAATTAATGCAATAAAGCAAATTCATCTCATTTATCATCTGTGATTTATGCAGCAATTCTGAACTAAATAAAAACTCTTAACAATTAACTAATCCACTCTGAATTTAGCTGTTTGTGATCTGAAATTCCCTGACCATGCACACAAAAAACTGAACTGAAGAATATGTTCTTCCTCCTCTTTCCATCCTTTTTCTGATACTGATCTGAAAATTATAAACACCTGTATTTTTACCTAAATTAAGCTAATAGGATGTTGAGCTTAAACCATCGCTGTGGATTATAGTCTGTCTGTTCTATAACTCAATCTATCCAACATCCTAATGATGAATTTTCCAGTGCCTCATATAGATAGAATTTCAATGAATGTTTCATCAACTGAAATATTGCCATTTGACTGTTATTTTTATTCTTGTCTTTAAGCCAACGTCTATTAATAATATGCAGACATCTTGGACACAGTGAAAATGCACGGATTAACCAGGCAAGTATTATGAGTCAACCAAACTGTGGAGGTGACAGGAACTGTCTGCTTCACTAACGATTTCAACAGATTTTATATCATCATCATCATCACTTGATTTATTTGATATGTTCTACCAACAGATTAAAATACTTCTACTGGTATCTCCTTGAAAATTTTATTCCGTGGCTGGAGTGAGCAACAAATACTCAGGATTAGGCAGTTTTAGCCTCTAATTTCCAGTGATTCATTGCATGGCCTTGAACAAATGACAAAGTAAGGTCTTCAAAACTGACCAAGAAATTTAGCTTGTCTTGCAGTCTTTAATTATCTCATCTAAAGTCAATAATTACATAATTCATATGGTTTCTGCAAAATTCAAAACATGTATATAATATTTTAAGACTCTAGGATAGATAAGCTGGAAGTATTCTCATATTCTAGGCATCTCATTATCTAGTTTCTCTAAAATACATTATTTAAAAAATATATTTTAATGCAACCATACTAACATAAGATTTTTCTTTTAAGAGTTCAGATAAAAGGCCAAAGAAGACAGTTTTGCCTCTTTTAATATAGGGTTTGTCCATGCTCCCAAAATAAAATTAGCAGATCTGCACTTTAACAATATAGTGGTATATGGTGGAAGTTTGACTTCAGTTCAGCAGAAGTCACAGGGACATAAATGTGAAAAGGAAAAGGAAAAAAAAGGAAAAAAAAAGGATGTCAGGTCATTTTGTACAAATTCCCATCTACCCTACATTCTTTGTACTGTGATGGAGCTTAAACCAGGGCCTCTTCCACCCTCTTCTTTTCATGTAATAGATTTTTGGAAGATACTTCTTAGTTTTCAGCTCCAAGCCTAGATATTGAACTGACCATATGGATAAGTTATTCTTTTAATCCACATATATCAGTAGTTACTCTCAACATGGTGCTCTACAGTTTTGTCAAGTCTCCCAAATATCATACTACGACTAACAATAATGGCAATTTCATGCACATATATATTCCTGGTTTTGACGTGCATGGTATTTTTGCAGCATGTTTGAATTTCATCAACAGTTGAGAATGAGATGATTTCTGTAATGTTACCAGATGCATATACAATTACTGTTCCTTAAGTTGTGACCTACCAAATATTAACAATTGAAGAAGTGTGAGCCAGATGGGGGAATACGTTTAAAGAGTGTTTATGTGACTGACCCTCCCCTTCCGCCCTTTACATGAGAAGCAAATGACAGATAAACTATGCAGTTAATCAAAAACTAGCTAAACAATCCACTTCTGCATCCGGTAAATAGGACGAGTAAGAATAAGGGAGGGAGAAAGGCTACCTATGGTTTCAGTGTACTATCTGTATAAGCACAGGAAACAATGAAAGGAAAACGGATTGGGAAGAGGACAGTTAAGAGGTAAAAGTACTTTGGCCACAGGAAGGGGCAGTTTCAGAGGGCACATCTGGGAGAGAAGCCTAGCGCCATTCATCTTCACACCAAATGAGTACTGGCACCCCGAAGCCATAAATAGATAGAACACAGGTGGCTTCACAAGTATTTTATTTAAGCAGCATTGTGCCTCACAATGCCCATTCTCACCCATACCTAGACCTTCCAGCTGTGCTAATATATCTGTTTCTGCATCCACACAGTGAAAATAGGGGTTAAAGTTCAGCATGGGCTTTTTCATTTTTTTGCTCTTTTACTTTCAACCTGCATGAGGTCCCACACTCAAGTTACCACATGGCCATGTAGACAACTGTTATGAGAGAGCAATGGAGGAAGAGAAATAATTGGAAGAATGTGTGCTACTTAGACTGGTGCTGCCAGTGAAATAAACGCTTATGAACACTAAGCCTGGAGAAAGACAGTTGAAGACAGCTCTAAGAACAGAATGGATGGGTCCCTTTTCCTCTCATTAACTCTTTTTACTTTGATATTTTTGTAACCTATTTACGACATTGCAAATGAACTACTTTAATAAAATAAATATATTTTTTACCTTTTAATATTACCCAGCAATAAACATTATTTGTGTTAGTAAGTTTGGTTACATTATTCTTATGAGAACAGTGAATAATTTTAGAGGCTCAGCTAGCGCACTGACTGAACTCTGGAGTTCAAGAGTCCTCCACCATGCTACGTAGGGCCAAAAAATTTGAAACATTTAATGGCACATTTGGCTAAATGACACTGAAGATGCAAGAAAAGAAAGACATATTCAGCTCTGCCAGTACATTTCCCTTCTTTGGAAAGAGAATCACTTTGTTGAACCAAAAAATAAAAAACTATTTTGATTATCCCAATATAACTAAGCATCAATTTTTATCATTTTATTCTCTGCTGCAGTATTTTCCTCAGGAACTAGAAATTACAGTTGAGCTTGTATAACCTGTCCAAAAACTAAAATAGGATAAATGGAGATGCCAGATTGAAAGAGATTGCAGTTTCCCTATAGGTAGAAAAAAAATAATACCTAAGGAGAACAAGAAAGACCAGAGAAGTATCTATATGTCCACAATACTGCATAATGCATTTCACAGAGAATACAGATATCTTTCTTGTACCTCTCCTGCTTGCTGAGCATAAATGAGGGAATTCAGGAAAAAATCTATTAAATTGTCTGAAAGAAGAAACAGAAACACACAACGTGCTATTGTTACAGAATACATATCCCACTGAGTTAATCTGACTCAACTTTCTATTTGCATAAATACACTTGTATTTCACCAGCAATTTTCCTGTATATCAGAAAAAGAACAGAGGTGTCAGAATAATAAATAATTCGTAGTAAATTACTAAACAACAGCTGAAAGACAGATTCACTGTCTTTCAGCTGCAATACAAATAACCTAGGATTTGTATAAAAGCTCTAAGTTCGAGCCAATTCAATTTAGACTTCTACTTATGAGAACTTGTTTTGGCACAATAGGATTATATCGGAACAGGACTAGTAGGTCAGCCCCTATAAAAACATATCCATAATAGGTCTGTAAACCAGAGACACTGGCTAAATTCAGCTTCCTGTTGCTCCTATTATTCATGATCATGTTTCTTATTGGAATTTTGTGCTGTACAAATTTCATGGGAAGCAAATGAAATTCCTTTAAAATTATTTTGGCACCTTACTTGAAAACAAAAAAAACCCTCCGCTGAGACCTTTCAAAAGCACTAAGGGTGTTATAAAAATAGTATTTTCAAATTTGTATGTGTTTGACTTAGAAAAACAAATCACAAATTCATACCAGAATTTCATAAACAAAAACATTCTGGCTGAAATTTTTCTGGTTTGAAATCTGTTCAGTCCCATTTTTTTTGCCTGGGAAAACACCACAGAATTGGACATTCCTTACAAATTCTGTTCTGATAATACGAATCATAGTCTTCTTTAAAATGTTTTCACTACAAAATCTGAACCAGCAGTGAGATTATTTTCATAAGTAAATCAAGAACATTTCTAATACAGAGCAAAAACAACTTAAGAAGATTAAAGAATCCAATAAAGAAAGACTAAGAAATTATTATTAAGTTATGGTAAAAATCTCTCACAATTCTCTCTTGGTGTTCTCCTCAGAACTAATGCATCTTGTATTTATTTCTGTAGAGAAGGTCACAATTAGATGACAGGGTAATGCCTAGACTTTAAGAAAGAGGAATCCATTTTTATCTAGTCTGGTCACATGCAGAGCCTAGGCTATAGATTTTCACAGAGATGTCACTTACCTAGCTCAGCTAGGAACATGTATCCTAGAAAGATTCATAACCATGACCAGACTTTTGTATCATCCAAAAGTATTTCAAAATTAGGACCTGGTCAGATTTGGGGCAAAACTTTTTTCATAATTATATTGGGTTTGCTGAACCAATTCCTACCTAAAACATTTTGCTTTGACATTTCCTTAATTGTTTTATTTCAAAATGATGTTTCAAGTAACCAAAAATTTTAAAATAAAAATAAATGAAGGAAAAGTTTTCTTTTAGCCTAAGACATAATGATGATTGCTTCATATGGAAAAAAAAACATTAAAAAAATCAAAATTTTTTTTCAAAAAAATTTTGCTATTGCCAGTGCAGTCACAGCTGCCTATCCCTCCATTGATTTTTCTCTCGAGTGCTACAGAATCACTGTCGCTGTTCTAACCACCAATCTGCATTATGGTCGGTTGGCTACACACAGCACTTCTCTGATGATGAATGACTTTTCCAAAATTCAGGACTCTGATTGGGTGTGTACACATTTATATCCTTTATTCATAAATGTATATTCTATTCAAGTGATTTTAGGCTACCATGCAATCTATAATGCGCTGTAAAACTCTATTTTTATTTATTTTAATGGTCACAACCAATTTTATGACATCTGTGATATTTACAAGCAACAGTTTGAGATTTCCTTGCAGATATGTTATAATGATGATAAACAGCCTCAGGACAAGAAAAGGTCCAGTGGACCTCACTGGTTATAACCCCATAGCCTGATTTTCTGTTTACAATTTCTGTGGGGTATCAGTTATCACTTAATACATGTCTATGCAGAATACTAATTTTCATGAGGTTGAATTGATCAAAGTAAATTAAGTAATTTAGAGAACTAAATATGTCAACTTTGTTAAAATGCAGAACCTAACAAATATTTTATTACAGTTGTTTCACAAGTCTATTTTCCAACATCAGGTTTCTTGTTAACTAATTTCTTATTCCCTGTTCCCAACAGTATCATACATTTGATTGCCTCCAGTTATCAGTCCTCTCCAGGACTTTTCCTTGGATCACTGTAATACTAATCAGCCTACCACTACCTGGAACATCTTACTTCCACTTTTTAAATGCTGGCACAGTATCTGCCTTTTTTTGGACTTTCAAGTTTTTCTAGTATTGTGATGTTCATGAAACCACTTCAGTTCCTACACTTGATTAATAAAAAGTCCACACCATTCCCAGGGTTTGCGGGTGTTTTTACTTCTTAAAGAATTCTTATTGTCTTTATCCATAATAACAAAAGATTATTCTTCCTCCACTGATTTATTTAGCTTTCAGATATCTACTCATGAATGTTAATTCATACTAATTATCTCTTTCCTTTTCTTTATTATATTCTTTTGTTTCTATTGACATTTTCATTTCTTTTAACTAGACTTGTTAAAAATATTAAAATTATCCTATGTGGCTGGAGAACCAAGCTTCTTCAAGTATCTAATGACATTTTCTTTCAAATAACTCCCAATCATTCTGATTGTATTGTTTTGTTTAACATATTCTTCCCATATAATTTCACAGGGGAAAACTCTGAATGGATCAGAATGCTTAATTTCATATTTGTGACATTGGTACTGTTAAATGTGTTTTTTCTAACAGAAATATTGATTGTATGATATATATTTTGTAAAGCAGCACTAGACAAAATCAGCAAATATTTAACTTTGTTCAAACAGTCACTAAGACAATGAGGACACGGCTCTGGCATCACTAGTTTGAAGGCAATCACAGATGACTTCATGAAACTATGGGTTTTGGTTTTGTTTTGATTGCATTCTGAATCCAGAAAAAAATAAACAGATAATAAATAGGAGAATGCAAGCATCAAGTAACAGTATATTTTTAGAAATGGAAAACTGAGAAGGGACAACAATAAGGCAGAGAAATATTTTGAAGTCTCATCTATTAAATACTTGCTCCCTCATTTATCTCAGTCTCTTCAGCTTCCCTGTCATTTTACATATTAAATGGATGTTTTTTAAACAAAACCAAAAACAACGAAAACACAATGCCATGCTCTGAAGTCGCCCTGTGATAAAACTTGGGTATCTTAATTGTAAAGCATGCAGCTTTCCGAGCAGAGCTAATACCTGGTCTCAACTAGCAATAAAGGCCATCCTTAACCACTCTGTATCTTACTCTACTGTTTACAAGATTATCAGCAAAATGTGATTTCTGAATATCAGCCACAATACTGTAACCATCTCTGATGATGGTAGTCCGGAATAAGCAGATTTCTATCCTAAAACTGAAATCAGCAAAAAACAATAGGATAGGACAGGACAGGACAGGACAGGACAGCGTAGAATACCTTAAAATGCTGCCCACTCACTAAACATTCATTCTCCATGTGAGGCTTCCCATTAACAAGTCAAAAAGTCACATGTAAGAGTGAGCAGCTAATGAATTAGTGACCTGGTCCACACTCAGATGATATATTTCAGGTAGCTCCAAAATTACAGTTAATAGTACTTCTTTAAGGAGAAGAGTCTACAATGGTAGCTAAACTATTAGCTAAACTTCTCCATGTTTTCCACCTGTTTCTATTGCAGAGAGGGAAAACATTTTTAACCATTTTGGCACAAAATTATCTAAAAAATTTAAACAAACAAGAAAAAAGTAAAAAAAAATACAGCAATAGCTGGTAGGAAACTTTCTGTGAAGTATGAACTCAGGAGACATTTCTAGGAAGTACTGGGAACAGTAAAAACTATTGCATGTACATTACTAGATATATTATAGAGATATATATAGATATATAAATATAGATATATTTTGATATATAATATCAAAAAAATTGAATGTGAGGAGACAACTCATGTTCTCTTTAACGGTTTAGAATTCAAGATGCTCCCTGTAAAAAACAGCTATTTACTATCAACTACAGCTCAATCCTCCTATTAAGGGCACTATCAAGAGGTCTTCTGTAAATTTAAAAAATATTTTTCCTTGCATCTTTCTCTAATAGCCTCTTTGAATCCACAAATTAAAACCTATTTTCCTGCTGGAGGCCTGATTATGTAACCTTTTCTCACAATGCTTGAAATTATTCACATGAATAACATTAAAGTGCATAGAAGTGTTTCAATATGATTAAAAAGTTGCAAAATACATTCCTGATGTTCATTCTTCCAAATTGGATTATTAGTATAGGTGTTCTTGGGAGTGCTTGAATGACAGCAAAACATAGAATCTGCTCTTTTGGCAGAAACCTGGTAGTACATGCATTTTGCAAACCAATATTATAAATACATCAATAAAAAATCCACACTCCAGAAAAAAGGAGTCGAACATCAAAACTGCCAACCCTAATAACATTCCTTTCAAATAAAAATACAAACTCCCCATATGCACCCCAAACAAAACCGAGCAGTACTCATTTGAAAGTTTCTCCCAAGATGTGATGTCTACATCTTGGTTTTCATGACAAAGCACCAATTTACCTAAGCAGGGTTAGTCACAATTAGCCTGTGGACAGTGTGGTTAAGGCTCACTTGATCGCCTTAAGTTTTGTAAGTTTATTCCTCTTTTATTCCTCTCCCTGTAGTTACATTCAGAGATTTGTAATTCTTTGATAAGGAGATTTAACTTTAGAATAGTTTGATTCACATAGAAAACAGTCACTAGGGTAACCTAGCGCATCCTCACATGCAAGTGCAGGACTACTCCTAATTCTCTGATCAAATGTCTGGCTATCCAGATGGCCTATCTACAAAGATGCACACTGTGCAGACTGCAAGGAAGGAATGAAGTAGTACGTCCTATACTTTTGGCTAATCTCCTGTCTTACAGGCAGCAGTGTGAAAACCATTCAAAGCTAGACCAATTACAACAATATGTTCCCCAAACCGCAGGAAATAAGCAGGGGAGAACATCCTGCACCTTTCTGAATTCTTCAAATCATAGAATGCCTTAAAACACAAGAGTGTATCTAGGATGTATATGACACATTATTGTCAAGGCCAAATCCTACTTTCTTCAACAGGAATGAGACACTTAAATACTTGTACAGCTATAAGCTATTGCGCCTGTCTGAGCAATCACGGGCCTTGATTGTCAGCAGTTATTGAGGAATGGGAATCAACATAACTTTCATGAAGAAAAAGTGAAGGTCCAATCTTAATTTTTCCTCAATATTTAACAGAAATTTCTCTCCTCCAGTTTGGCAAAGCTGTTCACCTTCTGATATTTGTCTGCCTCCTCAAAAACTTCACTGTGCCCTATACAATATATCCAATGCAAAATAAAAATCTAAATAAGCCATCAGCAACCTAATAGCCAAAAAGGAAATCTTTAAGGAAACAAAATGTAGCTATGCAATCTGGTAAGAGTTGTCAAGGTTGAACTCACTGAGATTTTGTTCTGTACAACTTTTTGTTTTTAAGATTTTGTTTTTAGTTTTCCTGGTGAACTGGATTGAGCAGAACATAGTCTTAACAAGTTCAGCCCTGATGACTCTTACCAGATTTACACAGAAGCACCATGTATCCATAGAGACCCAAAGTTGCTTTCTTCTCTTGGACAGAAAGAATTGATACATGATTTACAATTTTTTCCCAAGAAATGAAATACACAAGAATCCCAAAGTCTAATTTAAGCAAGCACAATCACAAACTGTTGTTCATGTCTTCACATCACTTAACTGTATATTGCATTAAGTGCAGATATTATTTTTGTGTTCACTGATGCCTTTATTTTGTAACAGCTAATACTACTCACAGTGACAAGAAGGGAAAGGGGTCATTCCACAGTACAGATTTTCTTTCCAAATTAAGCCTTTGATGTCTTTTATGCTTATTATTGTCAATATGCCAGTGCTTCAAATGTGCTGCTTAACACAGTTTCTGTAATTAGAAAATATTATTCCATTGATCAGTTGGGTAAGTTCTTAAACTCAGTTGGACTGCTAATCATAAGGTTTTATGCGTAAATAATCTCTACAAAGAAGCAAATGAAATACAAAATTAGGCAATAAGTCTGTAGGAGTTTAACATAATAGCCCACTTGAAGTAATTTGGAAATATACTGCCTAAAAAAAAAAAAAAAAAAAAGTAACCATAAGGAAAATCAGCTTGAATAATAGCTCTTATAAACTTACGAGTTGTTGGGGCTTTAAGAGACTTCCATCACTTTCTTATGGCTTCTGCACTTCTATCTGGCTATAACCAAAAAGCACACAAGTACATATAATCTCAGAGCCCATTAAAAATTTAAAGTGGGAAAATAAAAAAAACCTGCACTTCAAATGTAATTTTTAAAAATGAGTTACATGGTAAAAGTAATCTATTTTAAAGGAGTTTATACTCTGGAAGGTAAATATAGCTAAAATAGATGTAATAAGAAATCTAGATGATTTAATGTTTTAATAGGAATGTTTTTAAAAATCAAAACCCAAATGAAATATTAATGGGTATATAGCAGCAGCCCTTACAGAAGTAAATCTTTAAGAGAAAACGCCAACAAGAGCGTGAAAAATAGATCAAGCTACTAGCCCACAATTCAGTGAAATAACAATAAAGCAGGGAACTGGACCCCTAACAGGTGAAAGTCAGCACAAGGTCCCTCCAAACCCCTTACTGCAACTTAGGTCCAACAACAGCCCTCTTTATCAGCTTCATTCCTAATTTTTCATCAGTAAAGCTAGTCACCTAAAATTTTGTCACACATAAATTTCTGCCAGACGCCCTTCCAAATCAGAGAAGCAGAGAATCTTGGCATCCTTCCATGTCTAAGGCTCCTAGATGAGCTGAAAAAACTAAACCAACAGTGTCCATCAAGGCATATAACATGACTGCAACAAGACCTCAGAACCCCGTCATAGCCACTCTCTCCAGATATAAAAACTGCACGAAGAGCTCTGGAGGTGTGCTCTTCCCTGTGAGTGTTCCTCTATGCAGAAGTAGGAGGGATGGGAAATCTTCCTTCCCACAGCTTTGCCCCTAAGTGGGGAAAAAACAAAAAAGGGAGGAATGTATTGAATTAGCCTCATTAGGCTAAGAGGGTCTAGAATCCCCTCCCCCAGAAGGAGGGTAGGAGGAGCTGCCATGGGATGTGTTACAGAAGCCCAGACCAGCCATATCCAAAGGGATGCCTTAGCCAACAGAAAATAGTGAAAAGGAGATGGCTCTGAAATCCTACCTTGCTTCAGCATTCCCCTATACTAGCTGCTGCATAGCTCATCCTTTGACACAAAAAGCACCCCACAAACTCATTACGGTACTTGGAAGTCTAATTTAATTATGTATCCTTTCACAGCATCCAGAAGGCATCCAGAAATAATAGATACAGTAACATACCAGTCATGCTTATCTCTATTTGAGCAGAGTGAAGCCCTAAGGCCCACAACCATGAGCTAGGCTGAGCTTCAGCAAGAGGCTTCCAATTTGTAAATAAACTAATTTCATTAGCAATTGATACTTGTGTGCTTATTCAGGCTTGTAGATACATTTTCACTGCATTACTAGACTGAGTAAGCAGCACTTGAACTTCAACTGATAACTTGCAAGCAGCTGACTTGCTCAAGCTTAAAGCACCTCTTAATTCAAACTACAGATTTTTGTGGGTAAACAGAAATTGGTTAAGAGCAACATTAACATTGTACTTCAAGCTAATAGTGTCACAAGGAAAACTCTCTGCATCCATTTTATAAAGAGAAAAAGAATACTTCCCTCCTTGGCATAGCTAATGTAGGAATAAATGCACTAAATAGCACGATACATCCAATCTTTAATACAGCATTACATCAAATGATAGGCAAGTAAGTGCAAGCATTCTCACTTAGGCTTTTGAACTCTCCTGCTTGATTCTAAAAGCATGGTTCTTTATGTCAAAACACTGTAGAATATTGAGTTAAGGTGTGAGTGTGGGTGTGTGCGTGTGTGTGTGTGCACACTCATTTATGTACACACATATTTAGGTTTATCTATCTTGCCTTTCTTCAAGAGGTACCACCCTGAAAGGAACTGAAGAACTACCATCATGCGTGCTTTGCTTTCATCCTCACTGGAGCTACTGAGGAGCTCAGTCTCCACCCTGCCTCTCCAAACTCAGTAGGCAGCTCTGGTGTTACAGCAGCTCCCAAAGAGGAAATTTTATTTAAAACATGCAATGAAAATATGCCCCAGGCACTAAATAAAAAAATATATATATATATAATACAAGATTAACCCAAAAAGGAAGACAGTATGCTGGAGAACAGACAAGGACAAACCTGGATACCCATATTAATTCTAGCTTTCTTACAAACTGATCACTGCTCAAAAAACTGGATACGAATTTAAAATCTCTTTTTAAAACCTCCCACAGGATCAAAAAGAATGTCACATTTAGAAAATAATTACTTTTCATTGTTGTTTGCTGGCAGTGGTGATTTTGTGTGTACATATTTTCATATGGAATACAGATCTGAAGAGCTGAATGTGACAATAATTAGAAGTAAGATCTAAAGAAAAATTATTGCCTTAATTAAAAAGAAAAGAAGGGGGTTTTCCTTCACTCCACAGAAGCTACACACAGCTCTGAAACTTGACAGTCACGTTTGTTCATCCTGCACAGGACACATTTTTGATGTAGTTATCAGAGAAATACAGTTCTACTACAGATTACTGCATACCACGTGAACCTAGTTCACCAACCCAGTTAGAAGCAATCATAAGAGGGCCCTCCAAATGCAACAAACCTCTTTAAGAAGGCTGTCATGTACAGTTTCTTTAGAGTAAAAGAGAATTCAAATATTGATACACGACCTCCTGACTGTATCTTTTCTCAGTTATGACATTTTTCTTTTTAAATCACTGGTTCATCTGCACAGTACAGAACAGTAACCAGAAATAATGGTCAGCTTAAGAGCCTCAGAACAAAGCTCGCCAAGTTTGAACACAAAAGCAATATAAAAACTTATCCTAAGCTTTACTTTTTTAATTCCCTCTGTAAGGCTGTCACACAGACTGTCACATGGCTTCTCTCCTCTACTCTCTAGTTCCAAAGAGGGTCCCAACTATACACTACTCCCTCTCCTCAAAAACTCCTACCAAACTCCTAGCAAACTCTAATAATGCTGACTGAAACACTTCATTCTTTGTTTTATATTCCTGTTGTGAAACAGTCAGAACTCTCCAATTTTCTTCCTAAAATGAATCTTCTTGAGCCCAATGCCACAACAGTCTTCTAATACAGACTTATGATTTCCCACTGGACAAGTGCCACCAGAATTCAGATAGGCTGTTTAATTTAATAAAGTTATGTTAACATAATACAGTCTGTAACTATACATTTTATCTATCATTTACAAATTCAATTTTTTTTTCTTTATGTATTACATTTGTAGAAATTTCATTACATTTCTTGAACTTCAAATAAAGTGTTGGATAGATGGGGGGTGAGAAAACAGATAACAAAAGCTTAGACTCTGGAACATACTCTCAAAGCAGATATAAAGTCTCTTCCAAGTGTATGCAGCAGAATTACCAAATACGAGAAGCCTCACGTAAATGTTCTTCTCCATTGACACAACATCTAAATAGTTCTGAATTAGCTTAGTTTCCTTCAAATTCACAATTTAAGAATAGAAAAAATTCCCTAGAAGAATCTAAGCGAAAGATTGGGTGTTTGTAGGTTATGCTTGCTCTTCTGGCACCAGACAGCAAACTACATCTGTCCTTGATACAAGTCTGTATAAACATATACCAATTTCTGTAACAAAAAGCAATGACTGTTATGAAAAATGAACAAAGCATTCAAGATTGGTTAGAAAATTATCAAGCGCTCTAAAGAATTTGCAGCTTGGGATCCCCTGGGATCTTTGCACTCTGAGAAGATAACATGTTTTGTAAATACTTAATTGTCTTTATGTTGGCTTACTTGTTCAATCTGATTATGAAAAATTAAAAATAAGCAACTTACACGGTATATTGAGACGAGAGAAAATTCACTACCTTGCTCTATTGTAGAAGGTTATTTTATGCTACTAATGCCTGTGAGTAACCATACATTTAATGATTTTGAGGATATAATGTAATATGACATTATTCAAAATTATATTTAGTAAGATATGGCAGGCAGCTTCCTTAGAGATAGCAGGGTTGACATTATTAGTGAACTGGGTAACTTCTGTTCTTCAAATGCCAATTTGCAAGTGCAAGAAATTAATTTCTGTACCAGAGTACTGACTACTACAGCACTGCTCTATGGATCATTTCTGCTTTCTAGAGAAAGCATTCTGGTGCTTTCTTTGTCAGAATAGTGCATTCTCCCCTCTGTTTCTCTAGCTTTACAAAGAATTACAAAGTTTCCCTATTAGATATGTACTGTTAGCTCACGTTCCTAAACAATTTTACAGAATTTATATTTATTAATTTATTATCTTTTATTCAAATTAGAACCAATACTCCTCAATCTTTCAGGTTTAAATTATATTCCACTTCTCTTCATCCCCTCATTTCCCCTTACCTGCCTGCCCCATGACAATTTTTCGTGATTGCCAGGAACTACTTCAGACATTTCATCTAGATTGCTCAATCAGTACTGTCCACTTTTTCATGGTCTTTTTTACACTTCACACTCTCTCTTCATTTACAGCTCAAATCTAAAGCTGGTAATTCCATAATACTTTTAAAAAACAATGGTGATGCTTTTGATAAAGTATAAGAAACTCTTCATCTCTAAAGAGAAACCAGATGAGAACAGTACTGACTGAAAATCATTTTTATTTGAGAGCTGGCCTGTAGAGTTGTGTAACAAAAAGGTAGTTTCAACTCCTCCAACATTGTACACGGCAAAGGATAGCAAAAGCTCCTTTTACATTCAGTAAGTCAAAGAGGCTAAATACGGAACGACAATAAAAATTCATGTCTTGAACCTTGCAGTCAGATGATGATTAGGCCATGCTGACAGGGGAACAATGGGAACATGTTCTTCTAACTCATGTTCTTTAGATAAGCTCAGCAGACCAAAACCTTTTATAAAGGCTGTTTTAATTCTTTCAAAAGGGGTAAAATAACATTGTTAGGGACACAAAAATCTTTTTTATTAAACATTCACTGAAGACATTTAGCATTCATTTAACATTCTAGACATTTCAATATTTTTAGCACCCTACTAGGCATCAAACAAGCTTTCCTGCCTCCAAGGTTTGCTGACAACAAACACAGCACATAAATCACAGGAGCAAAGACTTCTTAGAACAGATCTCAATGCTGCCATTTTTTTAAGTAAATTACATGATCAAAGCAAATCATAGGAGTGGGGATTTGCTGTCTTCCATCCAGACTCAAGCCTATGGAGGGACTTTAGACTATTCTATCAGAATAAACATTATTTATACAACAGGGGTGTATGTGGCAAAGGAAGCTTATGAGCTTAGAAGTTACTTTAACAGTTTGCTCTAGCTGTGGTATTTTTCTTCTGATTGCTACCTGATCTCATTTTAACATGACTTCATGAATGAAGGAGTTGCTTTATTGAATCAAACTCATGTTTCATGTAATTCAGGAGATTTCGACACAATGATCACCAGAAAGATACAGGAAAACTCCATACCAATCAATGAGAAATAAGCTTCCCTTACTATTGTTTCAATATTAATGCTTAATAGTTAAAGATATGTTGAAATCCTGCAATGTAATGTTTCTCTCTCCCTTCAATACTCCTTTTGTTAGTGTCACCTATTATACTTCAGAATATTCTCAATATCCAAATACTTACTTAAATTATCTCCATATTCTGGCCAACGCTATGGAAATCTTGAGGCTTTCACTACATAGGCCTATGAGTTTCAATTTATGCTTTGGGGGTTTTTTTGCATGATTCTTTCTCTTTTGGGAAATTTTTCTGTATCACAGATTATTTTTAATATATCCAAATTCTAAAAGAAATATATCATAGTCCTATTAATAAAATAAAACCACTGTATTTATCCAGTTCCCCTTAGCTTAACAAATTCAGGTAACATAGAGTCTACTTGCACAGACACCCTCATAATCACAGTTGATGGTCAGTCTTGAGCGTTCAGAATGCCTTATAAATCTGACGTTATACAAAACTACAGAAGGCCCTTCTTCAACACCTGCACTGAAGCTGTTTGCTAACAAACAGAAATCTTAAATCTAGGGCATGTTACAATTCTCAGCGTAACAATATACCTGGTGACTATTGTGACTGCACATGTAATATGTTTTGATCTTCCTTCCTAAAACGAAAGCCTCTAACACTCAGTTATGGAAGCTGGGTTGTGTACAAGGGCTTTCAGCTCCCCCCTAAAGCTTTCAGTCGATAAACAGGAGTTTAGATGCAAGTGCACCAATGAAGGATTTAGATGTACCTGCCAACATCCCACTTGACAAGAAAGAGACGCTTTTGGCCTCAGGGTAAACAAGAAATGAGAAGCAAATATTACAGAACGTATCCCATCAGATTCCACATAACCAAAACTATTTTTTTGTTCTGTTGCCCTTATTAGGGATTTATTACTCACGCCACACTTTAGCTTTTGACTATCCTAAAAGTGACCTTGCATAGATCATTATTTCAATTTTACAAAAGCTGGCAAGGAAAAGTGACCTGTCTAAGGAACAATACAAAGTCAAAGACAAGACAGGCAAGAGAATCTTATTTTCTAAATCTCGCATGCAGGGTATTAACCAGTGTCCCCCATGTCAGTGCAAGGTGATAAGGTGTCTGGTGCCTCTATTCCCAAAGTATTTTATTTTTTGGATGTCTTGGCCTTCCTGAACTGGAACCAGACAATGGAAAGGCTTCAGAAGAGTTTTGACTAATGCTAACAATATGCTTATGGTGAAACAAGAATAAAAATTAATCAAAATACGGACATAGAGATATTAGCGTTTCTCAATTCATTTCACCAGGAAAGGGAGCTGATGCACCGGAACACCTTGAATTTGTTTCAATAACATTTGTATTGGTTCTATCGCATTCCAAAATTTAAGTTTTCCTAACTGCATTTTACAAATTGGTGGTGAAATACTCTGAACATTCTCTGCCATCTCAAACCAACGAGTATCCTAAAAACAGACACAGGTAAGAGGTGACAATTACTTCTAGTTAAGGACAAGCCAAGTATGTCTAACACTAATCCACACTTTGTGTGCAGCCAGTTTAATAACTCGTACTCATCTGCAAAACACTTTTGAAAACCAGTCCTTTAGGACTGAGATCTTTTCTGAGACATTTTTTAGGGATGCATGAATTTAATTACAGCCAAAACATTTTTGAATCATAAACATCTCTTTAGTTATATGTCTGTGTCCTTTATGCGCAGACTGTAAATTTTTATGCTTCCCTGTTTCTGGCTGCCTGCTTTTCTGTTGACTGCAGCAAGTCTGTTGGCAAGAGGTATGCAATGTGCAGCTCTATCTTAAAAGTCACAAAAAATTGCCTAACAGCTACCCATACTACAAAGACCCATACTGTAAAGTATGAATAGCATATACTCCAGAAATCTTATTTAACATCATTTTTTGTTGGAACTTTTTTATTCACTTCAAAAAAAACCAAACTATCTATTTCAGTTGTGTGTGGTAGATATAAAGACTACCAAAAATAATCATTCTTAATAAAACCTACAGTCTTGAACCTTTTTATCATTGTATAGTTGACTACTATGATATGTGTACCAGGCTATGAACCTTCAAGATATGCTACCCTCTTCTATCTCCCAACAAGGTTAATCTTTTATGTTTTATAACTGTTTAAAAAGGAACTCAAGGAGAATGCCAGTGAAGGCAAATGTTCAGTCCTTTTTTATTTCTGAGCTAATTACCCTGAAAAGTAATCTCCTGGTACTTCAGTAAAGAAGCAAGAACAGCAAAGAGTGAAACGAAAGGACATCATTCTCTTGAGTTTCACAGATTCAAACTTTTTGTTTTCTTTGCATATACAGCTGTTCCAGTGACACTAACATCATAAACCAACAAAAGTGACAAGAGCCAGAAAATGCTATAGGCCATAGCTAGTATCATCAGACTTTATTTTACTGTGACACATATACCATACATAGCAATGGAAATAATAAATAATGTGTTACATTCAATACAGGTTTATCAGAGAGAACTTCCTTCCATATACTATTGCCTTTTTGTCCTGAGCAAAACAATAACTCTCAGCAAAATTAGAATGCAAACTCCAYATACAAAGAAATTCATAGGTCAGTACAAATTTATTAAACTCAGAAAATACAGAGAATACAGTCATTTCAGTACTTCCCTCTCTGCCAGTTCTGAACTTGAGAATCACAGTGCATATTTTAACATCAAACATTTGTTTACCCAGCATTTGCAGAAACTCAATTCTACATTTGTACCTGTATTGTTTGTATGGCTATCCAGCCATAGATCAAACATAATAGCATGTAGTTCATCTGACCATTCATGTCAGACTTCAAAAGAACCAAATGCCACATCTGAAACTGTTGCAAATGACACTCATTTGCTGTTCCATTTCTTTAAAGGAATACTACTTGAACACATTAAAATAATCACTAACAATAAAATTACCTGTTATAAGCTGTTAAGCTCTGGGGAAAAAAATGCTCACCATATATAGTCAAGTAGAAGATGCAACTTCACAGAATGATACTGGCTGGAAGGAAACTCAGGAGGTCACTGGGTCTAACCCCATCCAAAATAGCATCAACTTACAGGTCACATCAACAATTGGGCTGCTCATGATCTTCTTCCATCGAGTTCGGAATTTACTCAATGATGGAGAATCCACAGCCTCCCTAGGCAACCTGTCCCAATGCTTGACCACCCACATTTTGAATAAATTTTCCTAATATCTAAACAGAATTTCCCTTGTTGCACCTTGGATCCATTGCCTACTATTGTACTGTTCTGCACCACCAAAAAGAGTCTGCCTCCATCTTCTGTATAGCTTCCCATTAGGTAGCTGAAAACAATAAGATCCCCTCTCATCACTTATAAAATTATAGAAATTATCAATATTTAGATACAAAGAGCCTTAAAACACAGATTTGGCTATTTTCAGTATACATAAAAGATACTACATGACAGACAGATTATACATGCTGGCAAGGATCCAAGTAAAAGAATCAAAAGGAAAAATCCTTCATGGGAAATATACACGTCCAGGATCTTTGAAAGACACACTACAAGTCCTAATATTACACTAGTATGAATCACAACAAACTGTTGTGTGAAAAAAAGAATATATTAACAGAGTTGACAAGCTTAGAAACACAAATTATTACCATTCAATCTGGACAAATTCAAGATAATTTTTATCAATATCATCTTCCTCAGTGTAGATGGACAGAATTCAACCAATACTGGTTCTACCTTCTATCTTCTTTTTTTCCCCCCACCCAAATGACTGGATGGGATCTGTTAATAAGATATTCTTCATTTATGCATTTTCTACTGCTTTAGAATTTGATTCCTGCTTTTCAGTTCATATTCCAACAATAATAAAACTTATAATCATCTTTAGTAAAGACTAAAGGCATACGGCAGTATGCAAACCTTTCCAACTTTCTTGCAGTACTTGAACAACTAGCTTTGCATGCTTCATCATTTGCATAAGTATTATCTGACAACTTTGCCAAAAGTTTGTCAACATTCTTGTAACTACCACTACTCTTGGTTTCTTTCACAGAAATTAGTTACTTTACTAAGATCTAATTTTCTTTCCTTGTCTTTTGTGATATTATATATATATGTGTGTGTGTGTGTGTATGTGTATACATACATATATACAGTGTAATGCAGCAGATATTGAATAGCATCATGGCCTGTGAGCCTGCCAGATGCAGAGGACCAGCATGACAACAGCAGCAACTTGCATTTAAAATTGCTGGTACAGTTGTGTTGGCCACTCTCGATATTCCACCGTCCACATTGGAAGTCTCAGCCTGGAAATGGAAAACCAAGACTATCTTCTAGTGCCCTGCTTATCAGACATAAGAGGATGAACTGGGAGAATTCTGCAGCCTGCTCTTACTGACCCCCTCCCAATGTACATGAAGCACCACAGGATGCAATGCTGGAGTGCAAACCAACCTGCAGCCCAAAGAGAATTTTACACTCCTGTTGTTGTTTAAAGGCTCACCCCAATATTTCCCACTACAGAATGAGTGAATGAAATATGTAACTATATAAAAAACAGTGTGGGAAGCAAGAAGCAGTTATCAGATCTAGTCTGTCTGTCAGATGAGTTGCCTTACCACTAGACAACATAGTGCAGTTTTCCCCAGAACACTTATACTCTTTGATGGGCTGGTGACCTGGCTTTAACACRAGAGGTGCAAGTTAACCCCCACCTGCTCTGCCTATAGACTGATGCATAGAACATCTTCCTTGGAGATGAGACTGAAGCATTTCATACTGAAAAGGGATAGAAGCTCAGTCCTCACATCAGAAGTGACAGACCTGTCTCATAAAAAATAGGCACTGTCATCCACCTACCCTAACAGCTGCAGTTTGGAAGAAAAGACTGCAATTGTCAGCTGTAACCCACAAGAACAATACAGATACRTCAATGGAGCAGGAGGCCAAGAATCCTGATCCTTGGACTTGGCCTTGGGCTGCAAGTCAGCACCTAATTCTGGAAAAATTGTTGAATTTCAAATACATCCTTCAGCATTTGGACTAGCAGGCTACTGAGTACTGTGGCTGTCCTGAGTCCTGTTCATAACAGCTAATTTCTATAGTGAATCACAGTTGTAATTCAACTTTGTAACATGGATGAATGGATTTCACCTGAAAGCCAGACACTCAGCACCACAACAGTTAGCCTATGGTCACTATCAGCCACTACATTTGAGCCTAATTTGAACCTAAAACAGTTTTATTCTCAATAGGATTAAAATGTTTAAGGTATTGCATGAATACTTAATACAAGTGTGTTCTAGTTACCTAAACCTTTTTTTTTTAATATATAAAGATACTGAGCACAGCATGGTAGTCTGCATAAACTACAAAGATTGAAATGATGTTTACCCACCAGTTTGCCCAAGGATTGAATATGCGCTGCATTTCATCATGAAAAATTAGAATTATTTTGTTTTCAGTTTTTTTGTAATCTTCTATCTCTTCCCTTAAATATTTCATCACCTATATAACAACCTTTTTCTCTACAAAACATATCTAAACATCAGCAGATCACTCAACAATCGCACAAACCAAAACAATTAACATTTCAGGATACTTAAAACTGGAGGGTTCTCTCACAGCAAGGGCACTGACTATGATACACAAATGCCAAGAACAAATCTTTTGAAATGAATGAGATATGCTTCCAAACAGCAAATGAAATGTTTTACTCAGGTGGCATTTGATTGAGATGTGCACTTAGAGATATTACAATATGATGTGTTGCCTAAGAATACACACTTCAAAACTTCACTTKCACCTATAAATTACACTGGATAAGCAGAATCAAAGTTCCTAATCCACATGGCTATGGCACAGTCCTGAAGATATATTCAATAATGCCCAGCAGCTTCTATGGGACTTAGTGAACAYAGAATGAAAAATGGGACTTAAAACAAATCATACAACAATCCTCTGGCATATGTATGCTAATAATGTTTTGGGTCAAGGTAAAGTCAGGTGATAAAAAAGTGAAGTACAGAGACTAGGTCCTTTAGTAAAATATTTGGCTTGTTTGGTGCAAGGTTTCAATCCTTCCACTTGCAAACTTAAGCACAGTGGCATGTTACATCATTTGCAAGATGTGCAACAAACTGCACTGCAGTAACAGAAAGACATCTGTCCAACCCACCTTGTTGAACACTGAACAGCTGTTGGAAGAAAATACCTTTTCCTTCCAACAGTAAATACACTATTGTATTTAAAAATTCATGAAGCTTCTTTAAAATCTAAATGACACTAAAATTCTTGTAGAAATATATGGAAAATCATATTACTCATAACAGTTGAAATGAAGAAACAATATAAATCATGTTTTCATATAAAAGATGTGAAATCATAGATCCATTGGTAACATGGACTATATACTGGCACTGCTGCATTGCCCAAGATCTTAAAATACGCATACACTTCTTTGTAACCTGCAGAAGAGAGCTGACAAGGAACAACATAGTCAATCTGTATGGCAAAATGGCAGAGCCAGCTTTGGAAGGACAAAGGCAGTATCCAGTCCAGGAGCAAGCTGGAAGCCTGAAAGCAATTGTGTTTTCGAGTAGCTGTACCTCCTGATTATACTGCTCACTCCAGAGGCACAATCTAGCACTGAACATATATACTGCAGCTCCAAGAATTTCAATAGTAGTGAACTTCACACATAAACATTAAGTCTATTACATCATAGCAACACAGCAATATTAGAAAATAAAGACATCCCAAAGCATGGAATATGTACTTCTAGGCAAGGGGACTTCAAGAAAAAAAAAGAAAAAAACCCACAGATTCAAGTCACAAATTTCAAAATTAGAACCCTATTGACTAAAAGACATTCAAAATAAGGACTAAAATATATACATATTTTAAAACCAGAGCAGAAAAGCTAAGGACTTATAGAACTGTGAAAACTGTGTGCTAACCAAAATATCTTGAAACTAAAATGCAATTACCTTCTGCACTTAGAAAACACTTATTTTATGGTGAGACATTTTGAAGAGATCGCGCACCACTAGCAAGAAAGAAGTAAAGATTTAGGTATTAGATAGTCCCTGTAAGGTAAGTGCTAGTAGGAACAAGACAAAATAAACCGTAAGCCTGACTGGCATAAAGGGAACCTGAATGTGAATGTGCCCACATAAAGGATGCTTGAATCCTTCTCTTTGCCCTGTTCCTGCTTCTAAGAAGAGAGTAACTACTTTTCAGCTCTACCTGTGCCTGTCATCATCTTCTGCCTCAGGAACTGAAACAAATACTAGTCTCCCTTTTCTAGGAGTTCAAGAAATTTTAAACACAATCATTCTTACTTGCTCATTTAAATAGTAAAAGGTTAACTAACAGTAAGATGAGACACACAGCATCTGTATTTCATCTCTCATGACTAAAGTTAGGCCACTGCTGCTGACAAGCACACAATAGTTATCAGGTCATATTTCATTTTCTTGCCTAGATAAATTTTTAGTATATCTCCTCCAAGTTAATTTTACTAAATAATTGTGTGATGCACAAATAGGATTTAGCTAGTCAAAGAACTACTCATTTTGATACTGCAGAGCAGCAAAGTGGCATCTTGACAGCAGTATGCAAACTCCCAGTTGGCTGGCCAAAGCAGTCCGCATTCCAACTGCACTGTGAATAGAACTGAAAAATGTAAGACATCTTAAGCGTACCTAATTTGGGCTAGTTACCTGGGTGCTAGGTATTGAGTAGCATAACTTCAATAGAAGTTTTTAACAAGGGAGGCACAAAATCAAAGCTCTTGATTTTCAACCTTTAATTGCAATTTCTTTGTTTTTCCATACTACCTCAATCTGCCATATACAACTGGCAAGCAATTTTCTGTCTTTAGAATATTCTAATGTCACTATTACTTAACACACACTGCCAGCAATTCTCTGAGTACTTGACACTAGCCAGAATATCTCAAGAAATAGTTTAACTTTCAACTAATAATTTTTCTATTTTAATTTAGTTCCTTTAACATACAGAAAATCCCCACCATCCCTCGAATACCGTGATTAACAAAATACTATATAATTATATAAATATATATTTATGTGTATATACACTCTTATGTAAAAATATTAGAATGTGTCTGAATAAAGCATTACAACTTTTCATACAATATACTGAACACTGAATTCACTGCCAGGAAGACTGCTTGTTTATGCATCACATTACAAATGAACACACACAGTTTAAGCCAAAGCTGCCATGTATCAGAACTGCAGCCTAGGTATCTTTCATACAGGAGAACTGCTGAGCTTACCTGCAGAGAAATACACTTTACCTGCACTTTCACAGCATGTCTACACTTACTACTGCTCAAATATAGGAGGGAAGAAAAGAGTTATCCATATTATATTGACTCATTGACTTTGTCAAATGCAGCTTAACTTCAGTGTAGTTCAGCTATAATGTTCAATACATTATTGACTGTAATTGCAGTCATTCCATGCTCCCAGAAAGGCAGTTTATGTAACAGCAGAGGTAGCAGCACATTTCCCCTGACGAAGTCTAGTCATTTTAATCTAGATTATTATGTGAATATTTTTGACTTTATGAATATGTAAGTCTTTTCCCATGCAGAGGCCACAGAAAAACAGGTAGTTATCTTGCTTTTTAAATCCCACCAGGAGCATGGAGTTGAGTTTCTTGTATTTAAAAAAAGAGCTTTTGAGAGTGTCTTAAACAGAGACAAAATATATGGAACATCCAGGATACCACATATAGCAACAGCACCCAGAGGGAAAATAATTATACATACTCACTACTTAAATGCCTAGACAATTCTACAGCATGCATTAAATACAACTCCTGTCCATAACAGTCCTGTTATCTTTATTTAAAAACCTTTAAGAAGATTCCTGAAGTTCATATTCCTGAAAGTTTTGTTTATTTCTCCCTCCAACTATATCCATTCACCTATTTAAAGATACTGCAACAGCCTCTGCTAGTCTCAAGCGCATAGACTTAAAAGCTCTTTTTCCTATGTTTTTCAGTGAGATAAAGGCATGATTAAGATATCTTCTTCATAAGTAAAGGAGGACTTACACACCCAAAAAGCTCATTCATTTTTCCCTAACCACACTAGTTGGTCTAATAAATGACCTCATTCCTTCTTAGAAGCCTCATGCATCTCATCCTTAGTATGACTACAATGGTGTACTGCAATACAAAAGACTAAGTTAGATCAGACTGCTTTGGATTTGGATTTGCTGAGCTTCCAGAGTTCTAAGGACATTTATTTAAACAGATGAGGACTAATGAAGTGAATCATAATTTAAGTTTCCAGAAGTTCCAAGATTGTGAATATGGACTTATCAAACGTCTATAAATATCAAGCTTATGGCCTTACTGCTTCTAAGATCTAACACTGGAGTCTTTGGGCTCGCACCTTAAAGTAAGAACTCTGTCTGACCTGCACAATACCCATTATACATTAAGAACCTGAATAATTTATTTGGTCTTGAGGGAGAAGATTAGGTATTTCTAGATAGCTATATTTGTTCACTGTTTTTTCACTTAAGATTGAGCAATAAAATTTTATATTTCTATTAAACACTGACCAGAAACTATTTTATTCAGACTAATGCATCAGAGAGGACCTGCCCTTGTCTGGCAGGCTTCTATGCAAGAGAGACTTCAAAATAACTTCTGTAAACAGAGGGACTCATTCTAGCTGGGACTATGAGTTTTAAACCTGTAGGCCAGCTTTTGAAAGCTATTCCAGTTGCCAAAGAAGTCAAGATCTCTGATGTGGGGAGAGACCTATCTAGTTACCACGGAGGATTACTTAAGAACCTGAAAATGATACTTTCTGAAATGTCTTTACTGGATTTGAACAGATGGAGGATAAAAAAAGGGAGAACAAACAGCTATGTTAGTGTTATCAGAATCTTGCATAAACCAAGAATTTAGATACGAGTTCATCCATCAAGCTCTGTATATTGAATTACAGAGATCCTTTCACTTTCAGTAACGCAACAGAGAGCCCAGGCTGCAGTGAGGTTAACAACCTTTTTCACACCATGCAAGGAAAAAAAAAAAAATCTTTCTTTTCGGCCAGCTGTCTGACAAGCACTTCCATTCTTCAGGTTTTTAGTCAGATTCCAAACAGGCTCACATCACTAGTATCATCAGCTCTAAGGATCGTTTCTAAGTTACTGTCAATACCATTTCCTATTCCCATCCTATATACCTCTCAGAGAGAGAGAAACACAGAGAGAGAAAGAAAGAGAGAGAGCTTAAGGGGACATATCCTGTCTTTCCCAGTTCTCAAGCCATTTCTCAAATCTCTACAGTGCCAAAAATCTCAGCGTGCTGAAAAGGCATTAGATTGTGCTAATCCACTGGCCACAAGTACTTAATGAACCCTCCATAGTGGGTTAAGATCTCATGATCTTAACAGTGACCTCAGATCATCCATAACTGCAATTCACATGTTCAAAAAGAAAAGCAGACTTCCCAGTAATAGTTGTTGCTCCTATCTGATACTACTGAGGCAAAGGATCCTCTGTTGGCTCAGCTTTAGAAAGTAAAAGAAAATCTCAAAGGAAAAAGTGTACATTTTCTTTTGTTTGTTCAAGTTCAGTGGCAAGAAAGCCAAGTTCCTTTCAAATAAAAACAACACAAATCTAGTAGAGCAGTGAGCATGAACCACACCTATTCTCTGAATGTAATGGAGACTACAGCTGCTCCTTTCAGAACAAGATTCAGATTTTGTCATGTRCACAAATGCAATTTGCTTTTTTGTACATAACATTCCCATTTTACAACATAAAATCATGTTTCATAAACTTCTGATCACGTTCTGTGCCCTTGGATGGTTGAGAAAGTAACTGCACCCTTTCCTACTTTCTCCCAAAAGACTTCATGATATGTGTGGTAACCCACCCTGGCTAAAAATCACAGAGTCCTTAACAGGAACCTACTGTATCTAAAAAAAATCAAAATAAAAAAAAACAACAACACAACAAAAACCAAAACTATCAAGAGAAGATTCCATCGGAAAGAGGAGCAAAAAACAGTTCAAAGGAATAGCCATGAAAATTTGTTCACTGGTGATTTATGCTCTAGCGGATTTGGTTTATATGCCCATTCTTGCAAATTTGGATCCTTAAGGCTGATCTAGCAATACTAACACAGAAAATTTCAATGCATTTAAAGACATCATCCCTTGCCACTAAGTACCTTGCCTTGTAAGTACAGAGGCTAAGGTCCATGTGATGTGATTCTGATTTCTTGGGTTAATTTATTTTTCAGAAAGACAAAAATAAAAATAGTTGGAAAAAAATAATCAATACATTTTGACAGCAAAGTCTGAAAATTACCTTCTCCTGTCACCCTGAGCTCCTAGGCATGTGGTGCTCACTTTATCAAAGCTGCCATGTTCTCATCTCTTCTTCCCTGACACTATCCCTATAGCGTATGGAGTATTTTACACAACTGCATTTCTGCATGTGCACGCTTGATTGCGTACGTGCTCTTGATCAGAATGAAATTAAAATCTTTTACAGGATCCAAACTATCATTCTGACTGTGTTCCACTATGAGGCGAGCCAAGGTTTCTTCCTCTTGTCTCCCCTTGGGATTACAAAAAGGCACAATCATACTTATTTACTGAATTCAGCTTAGACAAATTTCAAAATGAGAGCTAAAAACATGCTTTCCCCTGCTTCTGAAATAGAAATCTTTTACTAATATCACTGCACTACAGCTGCAAGTAATATTCTACTGATGTAATTTCTTTAGAGAAAAGCTGAACTATAAGGCAAATTAAAAACATGTCTGTCTTACCCTAGGTGAATGTAGTTGTGTAATAAAGTGGCTACAGAAGGACATTGGTAATTGGTTTCTACTCCCAGTTTTGTCACTAATAACCTCAGTTATATGACTTTTTAAGTCATATAAACTTTTTGCTTCTCTGCATAACTTGTAGTAAGACATAGACACAATATGGGCCATCCTGTAGCGCTCAAAAATGACAGCTCTAAAAAAAAAAAAAAAAATCAAGATTTTAGTTAAAAACCAATAGTTTCAGGTTTTCAATAGGTTTCAATAGTTTTTTGGGGGTTGTTTCAGATCTGGTATTTCAACTTCAATCTTATGCAGTATTACAAGCACTCCTCACTTTCTACAACTTCATTTACTGTCACCTCCACCAAGTGGTACATGATTTGTGAATTTCATCCCCTTTCTCATCAAATAAGGCTTCAGAGATACATTGCTGAAACAAACTAAATACCTTCAGTGTCACAGAATTTATCCAGATTTGCCCAAAAGGATTTAAATCCATGTTTCCCAGCTCTTAAGACACTTGCCCAAATTCCAAACCAGTTGAGAGGGGAAGAAGGCAGTAGCTATTTTTACTTTTCTTACTGAACCTGTTCCCCTATCAGTACTTAAATATTCAGTAGGTCCAGATGGAGCAAAAGGAAACATGACTCTCTAGCCATGCAGACTAGCCTGGTCTAGTTTTTCAACATAACAGGTATATTCTAATTTCAACACTAATTTTCTCATTTCAGTTTTTTTCCTTGCCCTTTTAGCTATACAGTAGTGGTCTCATTTACTGATTATATAATCCACTATTCACTTTATTAATTCTGTCCTCAAGACCTACCCTTTATTGTAACAGTATCATGGTATCAAACAAGAATGTAAAGTGCCTGAAGTGGGGGAAGTAAATCTCCCTTTAAATAAAGAAAAGAGCAAGCTTCCTTCAGAAGACAAATCAGAGCACCCCAGACTCCTTCTCTGACTTGCCATATGTAAGAAGATAGCTATATTAGTGATAGAAAAACTACCTCCCTAACCAAGCTACACACCTACTGTTAATAGTATAGATACTTCCCACAGCTCTTTATGTCTCAATGGCTTGAGTCTCTGTAGTAGCTTTTCTTTTGGTCATGATTCTGAAATGCCTTATTGGGTTAATAGAGAAATAAAATGTTAAGATGCTCCTAGCACATTGCTCTCAAAACTTTTTTGAGTCTTTACAAAACGAAAATTCCTAAGTGAGATTGTGGGCTACTGTGCAACTGTACATATTTTAGAGCAAAAAGACATCGAAGCTCTCTTTTTGTCATTTAGGTGAAATAAAGTACAACAAATTACATTGCAGAATTAAACTCTTAAGAGCAAAATTTGGTACAACCAAATAAAATTATCTATTTTGCTGTCTCTTCTTCTGAGTGCTGAATAGAATTTGTGAATAAAAACACCAAGATCTGGTCCCTTCCCTTCCACTGTTAATGCCTAGGCAGACTTCCAGTAGAAGTTTCCAGTGTGAATTCCAAAACCAAAATTTTATAATTAAACTACAAAAAAAAGCTTATTTTGAGGAAGCCAAATCACGGTAATTTCATCATCACGGTGAAAAGATGCAATAGTTTTACTTCCATTGAAGAAACATGAAAGTAGTTAGTTACCCTGAAGACTGCTTTGAATAAAAGTATTTGTACACTTAAATGTAGCATAAAATGATATTTAATTACATTTGAACTAAAGAATCACATAAGCCATAATTGCTTATTATTTAGAAGCTAGTCTCCACACAAAACTGAATGCAATAATGTTCTTCATTTTGTGATAGGGAACAGTTAATAGCAAATTACAGCACAAATAGGGATAACAAAGAGCATCCATTTAAAACAGAGGTTGATTTTGGACACAAGCTTGTTTTATCTGGCATATCAGCAATACTACAGGAAACCATGCTCCGATTAGAATGCATAATGTTGAAAGATTCACAGCATTATAAGGTTTCCCATGCTGCATACTGTTGCTCTGGGTAGCATCTTGAGACTGGTAACAAAATCCAGATACAAATCTAGGACATTATTTTTTAATCTTTATTTAAATTTATAACTTCCTGTTTATGTTGCTCAAACAACAAGTTTGTAATAGTTTATTAGAAAAAAGATATACTCTGTCCTGATTTAGAAGACTGCTAACTTCCACATCTTTCATGTATTATTCACCCTTCTAGGGTCTTACTCTGCAAACACAAGACATTCCACTAATAACAAGAAGTGGGTATTTTTCAGAAATCCCATACTGAGCATGCAAGCATTTATTAAATAATAACATTCAATAACATTGAAATGATTTAAATTTAAATAAAGGACAGTATCTCCAACTATTTATACAGTATTTTCTATGGCCATCTTAACCCTCTTCTCCACATCACTGAGGATCACCTTAATATAAATATCATATTTTAAAAACACATACTTGTCACTCTTTTTTTCAAGAAAACAAATAATCCTCCATCATACATTTCAAATAATTTAATGAAACAACAGACAGCAATTATTTCTGGTAGCGTATTTCTGACTTTCTTTTATGAATTGTTTGGAACCAGACAAAAGCAAATAACAGGCAAGAAAGGGAAGAAAAGCTATCAAGCTTATCATTCCTCAGCAGTCTTCATGCCCTGATTCTTGAAGCATGAGATTTGCCAATAAGCAAGCAAACTACTTCAAGAAGTTGTTCATGGTAAGATACAGCTACTGAAGTCACCTTTTTGTTATTTAAGAGTTGTGGATAAGACTCTACTATCTGGTACCAGAGGATGCCTATTTTCAGAAACGACACTCTTTAAAAATGTATTCTGAACAAAAGTGACTTTTCTGTTGGAAAAAAATCCTTAAAGACTGTTACTTTTTCTGAGAAAGACAGAAGTTGGCCCCACAAACCGATGTTCTCCTGAAAAAAGTGTCGTTCCAAGAGAAACAGTGCTGCCACTGTATGATACCCAGTACATTGGCAAAGAGACATCAYCAAATTCCATTCTAGAAATTCTGGACTGATGAAATTATCCCCTTGAGCCATTTTTTATCAGATTCAAGACTGAACCATGAGCAAACTCTTCCAAGGTGTGTGTAACTCATCTTTTCCTTTCAGATCCTGTACCAAATAAACTGTCAGACCCAAGGAGAGTTAATATGTGGTCATACATCATGAACCTACCAGATGTAATAATGTTAACAGAATAATAAAATTCAAAATCCCATTACACACCCATTATTTCAAAAGAATGATGCATTTACAAAATAGCAGAGTATAAACTTCATCTCTGAATTTGGAGCTTACCTCACTTTCCAAAACCACATCTATTCTGGATATATACAAGTAATTTCCATTAATGAAAATTATGCATGGACGTTCCACAGAGAAAGAGAATGGAAGAATAATAAAAAGACTAGAACACAAAAGGCTTCTCATAAGGGTAGGAAATACACTCTGTCTCTAGCCTAGAATTTTCTTTAAAATTGCTATAAAAAAATCAGTTGGAATTTTAATGCAGCTTAATAATATAGAGTTATTACTAACATTAAGTATGTTCCAAATTAGAGCAGAGTAATATATATCGTGATGAATCCGAAGATCTTCACTATATAGTACAGCACACTGGGGGCAAAAATTGAATTCAGAATATGGAGAAAGATTTTAATAAGACAAAACTTCCATTAACAATAACCAGAGTTAAAACACGTAACAGTTTGGGGATTTATTCTAAAGAAAAGCTGAAAAGCCATTCAGGAAGAAAAAAAACTTGTGTGTGTTTGCTGCTTAAAAAAAAGTAGATTATTTAAAACGAATATGCTTACTTTCTTCCATGTTAATGGTACTTCAGAGTGGAAACTAAGGCTGAGAGCATCATATCTTAAAATCTGTTTAGGTCCAAAAAGGCTAAAAGCACTCTTACACATTAAATCTATCTTAAAATGGAAAATAAGATGCCAGATACAAAAAGCATTGCTAATAAAAATGAAACAAATTTCTCTAAGAACAAGCCTCCAAAACTTTGAGCTTTAAGTGTATAAGCTAATACACTTTAGCTAATAAAGGATGGATCCCTTGCTGAAGTTTCTTTGCACTGGTAAAAATTACAAGAAACATTTGTACATAAAGAATTTTATGCCTATTTGAAACCATCATTGGTCACTTTCATTGAACCCACATGCACTCATATGTGGGTGTGTAAGAATGATTAATGTTCATGAAACAAACAGCAGAGTTCTAGAAATTCTATTTGATGGYATGCCAATCAATATTTTGATCCTCACAGATTTAGAACAACTGTTTCTTCAGCCCACTTGATACAGTAAAAACATTTCAGCTTGGACACAGCTTTAATTCCTAACAAAGAGATTACTATGAATCTGCATATATCATTTTAAAGAATTCTCCCTCACATGCCATTTCCACAGTAAGTTTTTCTTAAAAGCTAATTGTCTTTCTTCAGTATTTATGTACCACTATGAAGTCTAGGGGCCTGACATTGGAGAAACAAGCCTCAGTAAACAGGAAACAACATTAAACGCTTCTTAATAGCTCTCTGTAGCAATTCACTCTCTAGGTTTCAACTGAAGCTAATGCTTCAGTTTAAACTATTCTTTTTGACAGCTCCGGGACCCTCTGACTCCTCTTGTTCTTCCAGTCATAGCAGAAATAAACTGCTTACATATATACATATGTTCAGCAGCACATTAAGACAGAAAAAAATGTGATGTCATGGATTATATGCTCCCTTTATAAGGACTGGGAATGAAATTCTTGCCTCAGTGAAGTCAAGAATTTTCCTGTAACTTCAGATAAACCTGACTTTCGCACCAAAATGGGTACACATCATATTTGATAATTTATATGAAGGTATGTATTTTTACTCGGATATTTCAACTAACAGCCATAAATGCAAAACAGGTAGTGAATGAGAGAAAATTATTTCCTTGTACTCTCCATGGATTTGGTGTAGCAGATTTTTATAACAGAGAATATGCAAATTCTGTTTCACTACTAGAAAAGAATTATACAGACACTGTCATGCAGTAGACACACATCACATTTTTTAAACTAATTCTAGAAGTGATTTAAAGGTCTGCTGTGCAGAATATAATGGCTTTTTAACAAGAAATTTAATAATTACTTGAATTTGTGAAACATTGAGCAGTAATTTCATCTCATTCTAGATGGTCTTCATAATGTTGAATCATTTTGAAACTAAATGTTTTATTACAGAGGTATTTAGATCAGTTAATGGATTAATCCATCAATGTATTTTCAATTAAATGAAAATATTTATTTTCATAGTGTGGCCCAAATTTCCTCTAATTCCTAGAAACTCAACCATTCTATGGGACAAGAAGAGTCTAGAACAGTGTCCTTCATGCACCATATTTAGTCATGCACCTGAGCAGTAAAAATGCTCCTCCAGCCACATCTGACATTGGAGGTCTGTCAAGGAATCCCAGGCATACATCACTCAGGACACTCAGCTTCTTTTGCACTGAACTGATAGTTCCCTGCAGCAGTTATCAAGAAGAAAACTCCTTGTTTTCCTAACAGCAACATATAGACACAAATCAAGATTGGTAACCTTCACTAGTTGGTAATTTGTAACTGACAGAGATAGTAATTAAAGTCCACACTGTGCATGTTAGAGTTGGGATTGTTTTCACTTTGCATTTACCAACATGCTAGGGCAACGAGTGTTAAAGCTGTCTCAGCCCTACTTTTCCTTACTTATGCAAACTGTACGTTTACTGAAATTTTCTGTGATTCTTCACTTTCCAGGCAAAGTTTTCCTATGAAAATCACTACAACTAAAGTGAAGGGAAAAGTGAGACAGTGAGAATTTCTTGTGAGAAAGGTGAGACTGCTTTTTTTCAAAAAAGCCAGAACAAAGGTAAAAGATTAGAAGTAGTCTTTACATGGGAGTGACACCAAATATCACTATTTTTGAAGCAGTGTCTTCAAATTAATCTTCCATAGACACAGAGAGATTCCCAAGAAAAGTGATCACCTATCACTTCTGTAGATCTTCTGTAGAACTGGAATTCCTGAGTGTTCATAGCAGCGTACAGTTAGATAAGGCAGAACATTTACTACTTACTGGACAGAGGTAAGAAGTGGCATCCTGTTCACTTGAATGTTGCAGTTACTCAAGTTAAATGAAGGAAACAGAGGCTCTGCAAACAACTTCACTACCAATACCACAGCAAATTACCGAATAGCTTCCAATACAACTATTGTTCATATCCATCAATACGATTTAAGACTAATTCAATCCCAGCCAGGCATACAGCTTGTCAAAGCCTTTAAACAGCTGTCCTTCAACCTTCTCCCTATGTTTGTCCAAGTCTAAAATTAGCTATACATTAACTTTAGCCTAAGCTAAAAATATGAAAATGTAAAAGTTGCCATAATAGGTCAGAACAAAGGCCCATCTAGCCCAGTATCCTCCCCACTGCCAGTGCTCATTGTCTAAGGAAAGGCTAAAAGAAACAGGTATACACAATAATACTTCCCTGGCATACAGTCCATCTTCAAGAAGTTAGCATTTATGGATCAGTGTATGTTAAGTTGCCCCTGATGGATATATCCTCCATTAACTTGTCCAGTCCTTCTTCAAGACCATTATTGCTTTTAGACTCTACAACATTTTATCTTAGTGAATTCCAAAATTTATGCAATCCATGGAAAAGTTCTTCCCCTTTTCTAAACCTGCAGACTGATCACTTCGTCAGAAGTGTCCTAGTTTTTGTGTTCTGCGAAACAGTGATTCCCTCCTCAACCTCACCACAAGGCCACTCTCCATTATCTTTGAAAGATTGTGATGATCAAGGGAAGCTCCTGAGGACTTGAGGAAAGCAAGTATCACTCCTATCTTCAAGAAGGGCAAGAAGGAGGATCCAGAAAACCACAGGCTGGTCAGCCTCACTTCAAGCCTTGGGAAGGTGACAGAATAAATAATCCTGGAAGCCATTTCCAAACATGTTAAGAACATTATTGGGAGCAGTCAGCATGGTTTTACAAAAGGGAAATCATGTCTGACCAACCTGATAGTCTGCAATGGGATGACTGCCTTGGTGGGTGAGGAGAGAGTAGTTGATGTTGTTCATCTTGATTTTAGCAAGGCTTTCAACACTGTCTCCCCTAACATGTTCATTGACAAACTGGTGAAGTATGGGACTAGGACAGTAAGGTGGACTGAAAAGAAGCTGAACTGCTGCACTCAAAGGATTGTGATCAGCAGCACAAAGTCCAGTTGGAGGCCAATCACTAATGGTGTCACTCAGCAGTCAATACTGGGGCCAGTACTTAAACAGTACTTAAACATCTTCATCAATGAATGATGGGACAGAGAACACCCTCAGAATCCCTGGCAGATGATACAGAACTAGGAGGAGTGGTAGACAGACCAGATGGTTGTGCTGCCATTCCAAGGGACCTCAACAGGCTGGAAAAACAAGCCAACAAGTACCTCATGAAGTTCAACAAAATGCAAAGTCCTGCACCCGGGGAGGAATAACCCCATGCATCACCAGTACAGGCTGGGGGCCTTAATGGCCCTGACCAGCCTCACCTGGGGCTCCCACCCACACACCCTACCTTTGGGCCCAGGAGCTCTATTTAAGCTCAGCCTTGGGCCTTTATTCTCTGTCTAAGCTACACTGGAGAAGTACTAGTCTTCAGGTCAGCCAAAGCCAAGCTTATGTCAGACCATGGATGCCACTGATCCTGACCCAGAGACTGACTTCCCAGCTTGACCTCAGCCTTGCTGTGTCACTGTGGCCCTGCTGGTGATCACTATCCCTGACCTGTGCATTGACTTACCAGCTTGATCTGATACCTGCCTCATCACTGTGAACTGGCTTGATAACCTGGACTCCTGGCTGAACCTGGCCATGACCTCTGGGTCTGTCCTGCTTGCCTTGCTTGAGTACCATGAGCTCTGGCTGGTGAGACCCCTGCCCTGCCAGCTGTGGTACTGAGCTCAGCTCCCCACCCCTCAGGGAGCAGTTGGTCTACCCTCCCTGACAGCTACTGTCAGTTCTCATTTCAGCATTATGCAAGAGCTGTTTAGATTATTTTCTACCTAGAAGTATTACCTATTACTGAAGGTCATCTGCTACACTTTCAACCGCTTTGCCAGTTTTGTGATTTCTTCCATAAATGGAGTCCTTTGCTCTTTTTCCGTGATAACTTAGTTTARGAGCTTTCTTTTATGAGGCATTTTCTCAAATGCCTTGTTAAAGACCAAGTACATTCTAATGACTACATAGCCCTTAACATTTAATACAAATTCTCTGAAGGCATACTGATATGATATACAATTTCTTTCTACAAAAGCCATTTGGCTCTTGGCAGCACAACATATTTATCCATGTATTTACTAATGCTATTCTTTATAATGTCTACTTACGTGTTCAGTCCTAAAATTATAGTTTTAAGATCACTATTTGAGGCCTCTTTAAATATCAGTATCATATTTGCCAGCTTCCATTTCCCTGCTACTGAGGTTGACTTCAACAATTACATAATGTCATTACAGCAATTTCACAATGAGTTCTTTACCTCTCTTCCCTAAATGTCAAATCCAAATATGCATCTCCCCTAGAGCTCCTGAACTGATATCACTCATTAGCTTTAACCAAACTAAATCTACGCTGAATCCACAAACATCTATGCCAACTCCAAATCCTATACTTGGAGTTGACACTTCTATAAATCAGCATTTCTGTCTTCCTGTCTCTGCTATTTAAATCAAGACCCTTAAGGCAGCAATTGTCTGTCCTCTATAGTTCAAAGCACAATCAGGAATTATTGTATATCATTCACTATTTCGCTCATCACCAAAATTTTTCTTTTGGATTACTTTGTACACGTGATCCAGCATCACATCACCTTCTGCATATAGTGCTTCCATACTAATCCTAAAGAGCCTGGAATACAAACAGAAGGGTTAATATAAGCAAAGATTATTTTCTGAAGCAAACAGTTTGGTTTGTTAGCAGTCATTTCACAGAAAATAAAAATTATTCTGATCTTCATTTTTACAGACAGACATAACTAGCCTCATCTCCCAGACTGTTCCCCTCAAAAAGCATCTCCTGTTCCCAAAGCAACGTTTCTAAGATGAGCACTTTCAAGCTGTACATGTATCAGTAAGCCATGTGTTCAAATTAAAAGCCATAAATTACTCTTGAAAGAAAAAGCTATCCTCTTTTTAAAACAAATATTGTAATTATATAGGTAATGAAAAGCATGGAAACACAGTATAAAGAACTGTATGCACACTCAGTAACAAAACTTCTCTACCCAAAAAAAGGTACTAAACCAAGCGCTGATCTCTCAGTTATTAGTGACCTACCTTTGATTTTACTCTTTTGAATAATATTGCTGGATTAATGAAGATGAAAGACAACAGGTGGTGGTAAAAAGCAGACCAGTGAAACAGAGAGTTACACTTGAACCTATCACCACCTATGAACCATCAAAGTTTTAAATAGATTTTTGGGGACAACCATTAATTTCAAGTAGAATGTAATCTATGCAGAGTACTGTACAAACAGCCACAGATGTGCTAGTATTATGAAGAACCAATCCATTAGTTTGCCAGTCATCTGTACTTGAATTTATCAGAATTACAAAACACAGCTGCATTYACTGATTCCTTTAGATATTGTCATCTAAGATGGGCAGCACAAAGAGAAATAAGGAGAGTAACAATATTGACCAAAGCATATGATTTATCTTCAACAACAAATGACTCAATATAATGACTTCAGTTCCACTTTGTTCTTCCTAGACAGTGTCTAATTCCCCCAAGTGTCTCAGACTCTTGATTATTATTACTGCTGTTATTTCATCACTTTTTTTATACCACAAAAGTTCTTTCACCAATTAAACTATGAGCTTCAAAGTCACTTTTAAATAACTCTGACCAATAAGGTAAGCAGGCTCAATGCATTTTCCCCTCTGGTATGAAGTTGGTACAAACATTTAACATATTTTGTTGGCAAATGAATACCTTGTTCTCCATGTCAAAGCTGCAGCTGGAGGAGGAAAAACTGAAGCTGCATGCATAATCAATGATTATAGGGTATGCATGTAAAAGCTTTCCACCTACTCTGAATTTAGAAAATACTTGCCATATTTACTATATAACCACACAGAAAGTAACTGGGAGGGAGAAGCACACTTATGCAGACCCTAAACCCACACAACACACAGCTTTAACACAATGGAACTAATTTAGATGGCTCTGCTCAGCTCTAGAAAGATGCTGAGCTCAAGAGAAAAATTCCATGTATATATTACATTATATATTTTTCAATAGAATGACATTTTTTCTTTGTTAAAACTATTAGGTTGAGGGCTTATTCTTCTTTGAAGAGGAGCAATTAATAGAAATCATTGTCCAATTATACCAATATCAAGAGTCAATGAGGAATTTATTCCATTTTATGACACGTACAGTATGTGGGACTTTTTTACTCACAGTTGAGGTTTTTCCACCATTGTCATAAAAGGGGACTAAAAATTATCCCAAAGGATGAAACAGTATGAGGATTTTTTTTTTTTTTAAGTAACATTAAGAAATTCAACATTGCCAACAATGGTTCGAGGCTAAACATACAAAGCATACTTTCAGCACTCTGCAATCATAACACCTTTTTGTTGCCACTGCAAAAAATGCATGCGTAATTCACACAGCTAAATCAGATGTGCAACCGAATCACACACAAATCACCAGCTCTGGGATTTGCACAAAAACACACTTTCTATTCCTGATGTTTTCAAATATCAAACTCAAAAGGCCTGTATGTTTTATTTATGTCACTTTGCATTCTTTAACAGGCATGCATTTCTTTTTTGTTCCTAGTGCTCTCTGGCCTTCAGAGGAAGTCAGTATACTCATATTCCCTACTACCACAGTCAGATTTAGAAAACGCACATAATAGTTATCGCAGCAACATAAGGATTTTAGCATACATATTTAGAAGCATAACAGTATGTACAAATAATGCTATTCATTTATTCATTCTCCCAGCCTAAATGTTATTCAACAGCAAATGTTTTGTAATTCTGCATTCTCAGTGCAGGATACACTTCAGGAAGCTTAATAGATGATGCATTTCCCTATAATAGAGATAATCCACATACTTCTGTGGAACAGGATTATGGACTACTGAGCAGCTAACATGAACAGAGGAATACACTGCTGTTCAGCATCTTCCACCAAAACCTAAAGGTAGAAACACTACTAGTGGCATGATTAACCCAAGTGAAGTGGCAGCTAAAACTCTAATTCAGGGCTTATTTGAGAAGCTGGTGTATATGGAGAGGTCCAAATAAAATCCTAAATTAACTCTCACTCTAGTGGAAGCATATGGAAAAGYAGTGTTTCTGATTTCCTTTTCTCACAGTTCTCAGTTCCTGATTACTAACCCCCAGATTTGCTCCATTTTCCCATAGTAGTGGTTTTATACAGTGTGTCTGGAGTCATTTTCCAAAGTCTTCTCATTAAGAATTCTTCTGATTCTCTCCAACTGACCTTAAAGACTTCCCTCACTCATTGGCAGAGGTGAAGAATGACAAGATATAGTCACCTAAAGCCATAAAAAAATCAAGAAGACTACTTTGGTCACTTTTTGTTAACTTTCTTTTTTATTACAGCTCAAACCCATGAATTACAATAGTAGCAGATACACGTGTCAGTTGGGACTGGACAAGATTTTGTAATGATATTTGGATAATCCACTCTGCAGGAATGTCCATTATTCTTCCTGAGGTTTCACAATGGTTCCCTGGCATTACTGCACACTGCCACAGCTGCTTTAGAGTCTAATGTCATTACAAGGTCTGATTCAGAGACAATGTCTGCTAAAAGAATCTGGCAGGGAGCACAGTCCTAGTGAAAACCTTGTGATGGTAAGGGGTAACTAATGGATATTGAGTTGCTGAAAAAAGTGAAGACAGTAAAAGCTATTTGTTTTGTTTTTTTCAGCAATACTGAGACATTTTGTTATTTTTCAGGACAAAAATCTCATTAATTCAATTACTTTTTCTGGAAATCCTATCCTTTTTTCCTACTCAAAATCAATCCTAAAACTAAAAAAGAAGAAAAGATCCACTCTCTACCTTATCCATGGCACAGAAGTGGTCCAAAATTATTGGTATTTTCTTGGGTATCTCACTTAACTTTACTTTTGGATTGAGGAGAATGTCAAAACTGCAGGCAGCAAGAACTAGGAATCTGCTATCAACTATAGTAGCTGGTACAGGAGAACAATATGTAATCTTCAGCAGGAGCCTGCTCATGAACTAGCTTTACCGGCAACAATCAAAGAATTCTCTTTGCTCTTTTAAAGAGATGGACGTGGTCAAAATAAAGTTTATCAAACATTTTTGTCTATAAGCAAGATGTCTACATTATTGTTAGTGTGGCCTGAGTTACTGCTAGTGTGTGACATAAGAGCTATCAGATATTCTAGGCACAGCGCTCATTTGGAAAGAAAAATATCAGTAATCATTATTATGTTATTGTCTAAAAGAAAGGTGAGAAAGAAAAGCAGATAATCAGATATAAACACTGGTTCATATTTGCATGTATTTGTGTCCTATTACCCTTCTTAACTTAGAAAAATAAGAAGTCTGGACTTAAGAAAAAACAAACTGCACCAGGATGCCATGGTGCAGTATTTTTTCTCTTATTCCAAAATATGATCATCTCCAAAAACTGTCAGTCCAAATAGCTGGATAAGAAATAAGAACATGTGTGGGTGGATTCCTTCCTCCAGCCTGAATTAATTAAAAATGATTGTTTGCTGTATTATTTTAAAGGGGTTTTGGAACAGGTTAAAGAGCCACTGTTCTGACTTAAGTATTTCAAGAAAGACTCCTGTAAAAAAACTGCAAGAGTAAAAACAAATAATATGGATTTTTAACTTAAAAGTTTGTCTCAGGTTTTTATTTATTGCTTGGAAAAGCTCACACATTCCTGTACATCACCCACCTCACCCAGTTTGGCTGTGATTATTTCAAGTTAAAGAATGTACACCAGAAACATACACAAATGCATGTCTCTAGTCAGACTGGGCAATTCTACTTATTTCTAAGTAAGGTGGAAAGGTAGACATTTGATTACCGTATTTTCCCTTCTCACATTCTAAACCTCAAACCCATACCAGTACCCTCTGCTTTCAGTTTCTCAATCAGTTATCAAAATTTTAAGAAAGCAATATGGAAAACTACTTTAAAGTAAAAAAGTTACAAATGACCACTCCATATTATTGAGAGCAGCAGCTCCCAAATATTTTGGACTGGTTAATTCCTATTGATCAAGCAGCTCTAAATAATCCTAGCAGAGTTTCTAGAACCAATCAAGATTTGTTCTTGTATATATATACCCACCCCCTCCAAAAGAAATCTAGTTTCCAAGTCAGCAAAAGTATATCTGCAAAAGCATTTAATAGAATACAGAATGAATGTAAAAAGGGCATACATATACTATACTATGCTGCAGTGCACTTTCAGTGAACAGAGCATGTTACCTGTTATACAATCCTGAAAACAGATTAACAAATTCCACTTTTGAAAAAACATACATGAAATTTTACACATCATACAGCCCTTGCCCTCCACAACAGAAATATTCTCCCTCACATTCTTGAACACAGATCTCCACATATGTTGACCGATCAGCCTGAAAGGATTAGCTAAAGGTTAAATTCCACCTTCCCCTCTCTCAACAGACACAGTATTTTGGGGCTCTTTCCCCCAAATAGCCATTGATCTTCACAAAACTTTCAGAACTAATTGTCTTTGAGATTTCTACATCCCTTTCAAATCTGGTTGAAATTGGACAACAGATTCAAAATTTCTTTCAAGGGCGAACTAGCAGATAAATAGAGCAACCACCTAAGCCTTGTTCTTTCAAAAAAGCAGACTGTAAGTTCACCAAAATTATTCTTTCTCATATGAATAAATTTCTTCTCCAAACAAAGTCAACAGAACGTTTCAAATGGTTAAATGCCACGAACCAGGATAGAAAGACTCTCCATATCAAGATTACAATGTAGTATTTTTTGTGTTGTGGTCGTTTTTAAAAAGTGACCTCACTCCAAAGACATCCCTATAAATAAAAAGGAGACTTACATTTTGCTTTATCTTATTAGATTAACAAAGCATCTATTTTTTTTCTCCAGAATCTAAATCCACATTCTTAAATCTTAACATGTGAAATAGAAATTTTATATCATATACATCTTTGGCCCTTCAAATCTCTATCCATGTGAAGTACTACAGATATACATCTGACCTCCCATGGGTAGACTCACAAAAATAATATCCACAAAAAGCTTGCTGTCATTATCCATGCAAAATACACAACTAATTATTCTGTCCTTTGATTTCTTTTGTCATCACAATCCAAATAATTACAGAAGTTTCAGAATAACTAAAAACTGAGCAGGGAAATCACTGGGTTCATATCCATATCAAGAATGGGAAAGGTAACTTTTAAGAATTTACACATTCCTACTAAACAGAGCTGCACAGAGGTGAGAGGTGCCAATGACTGTTACATGACCTCACTCGTGCAACATTGCAGGAAGTGATTTAAGACTGCTTCATGACTCTCTGTTATTCTACTTACTGCACCATCCCTTTATGTTGTTTCTTTTTCTCATTCTGCAATAGATGAGACAAGGAACATGGGAACATTATCCCTCTCTCTTGACTTTTCAGAGCACAGTGTACAAGATGCACACATGTAGGTATGTGAGAAGGGAAGGAATCCTGTAACTCCCCATTTCCATGAGAGAAGCATGGAAGCATTGAACACAGAGAAAGCAGTTTTGAACTGAACTCTAGAAAACTCATTTTAGAAAACTATATCTACACACAGACTTAAAAATACTGATGAAGCTACCATCATCCACTGCCTAACGGACTGACAGCAGCGATGTTCCGCTAACATTAGGTGGATGTTCACCCCTTCCAAATGAGAAATTTCACTTTGAATTTATGAGCGTCTTATCTATGTCACCTCTTGAAGCCAAAYCACATTTCTGATTTTTGCCATGCTAAGGAACATCTGTCCTCCACTGAGTTATGTTCACTGATGTCAGCAGCAGAACCCACACAGCAAGTTACTGTTCAACATATCAGTTTCTTAGCCCTGTCCCTTCTATTCACACTTTACCAACATGCATGGTTTCAGTCCTCTCCTATAATAGATGCTTAGCCTTTAAGGATGAATCACTGAAGCTTAAAAAGAGTTTTGTTACTCCTTTCTAAAGTATTGTTATTTTGCTTCTCTCATATTCCAGAGGAAAGAGGATGAACCAAAGTCTAAGTTTTAAAAGAAACATTATATAGCACTCTAATTTAAAGTTTGCCTTCACCATAAGCTATGCATACCTTTAAGAAATAGTATTATAGAATGCACATGCCTCGCTTCTGACATTTTATGAGATATTCTACAAAATTACTTAGTGTTCAAACAAGAGAACAACAAATAACATACGCAGCTGAAACAAAAACTTAAAATTAATTCCAGGTTTCTGACCACAATAAATCTTCCACCAACTTAAGAAAAAAAAGAAATTACAGACTGTTCCCATGTTTGAGGTGCAAGATGTTCTTGCACTGTTCCGTTCTAAAAAACAACATGGGAATTCATTGTGATGTCTCAAATGTTATTTTTCAAAGCATCCCAATTCTGTTACATAATTTTCTCCATGGAGAGCTGACTGGTGCTAACAATTATAGAGCAACAACTATAGAGTAACATCCAGTGTTATGGTTTTTACCAAATAATTATTAACTGGAAAAACAAGTGTTATAAGTCTAAAGATATAAACCAAGGGTCTATAGTAACATTCTTGTACGTGTTACAACTCCCCCAGGACTTCAGTGAAGTCAGACTTTTCAAACTTTTTGGATTACAGTGGAGTTGATTACCTCGTTGTCCCAGGAACACAGGGCTATCTGCATAGTACTAGCACCTCCTAGCAGCTGTAACAGAGTTTAGAAATAAGTCCAGAAGACAATAAATAGCTTAAAAATTTGGCAGGCCAGAACTTGAATTCAACTGTGAGGTTGAAAAGGTCCCATCAACACACTATTAACATGTAATTAAAAGTCCTAGAGCTCCTCACTGAATTATCAGAACTCAGTTATAACATAATACCAATGGTGCAGACACCCATTTCCCATTTAAAAGGAAAGCAATGATCACATCTCTTCATTGCAGAGTTAAAAAAACAAGACACTGAATAAAGAAAAGTACATTTTCCAACAGTGCATGTGTGTATGTGAATATTAAAAGAAATGCCAAAATCAGTGTTCTTCTGGCTGAAAAAATGAATTAGCTGGCAGAAGAAGCAAGAGGCAAATGCATGAGGCACTATATATTAAATGCTCTACTTTTAAAATATCACTCTTCAGTGTTTACCAATACGTCACCACCTAGAAGTAGCCTGTTTCTTGGTAAGTTTTTACCCTGGGTTACTCTAACTCTAACATCTACAGAGACACTTGATCAACTGTCATTTGTCCCCACAAATTAAAATTAGTATTAAGGAGTCAGCTGCTTGAAACACTTTTTTCCTGAAATGACAGCTCGTCATGTTTTCTAGAGTAAACCCTAAATTGACCAAAAATTCCTAATTCAAAGTGTTCAGGTTATACTGTGACATCAAGGTCAACTAGAAGCTAGCTGTTATTCCAGTGACCTTTAATTTGATTTATTTTAACACACCACGGTATCTCCTTACTGGAATCTTTTTAGCAGGGCTAAAAATGTTAGGAGTAGCAAGTGCAGGCATCAGAAGGGATAATGCATGCTGAAGAGAGTTTTTAAGGATTTCCTCTGCGAGCTGATAAATTTAATAAAGTTCATTTCTCTCATATCTGTACATCAACTTTTCTGATCTTTCGACATCAGACTAACTGTAAAAAAGAAAAAAAACCTTATGACAAAACACCTAAGCAGTATATAATGGAAAATGATTATATATGTAAGACACTGCATACTCTGGAAGGATACAGTGCTGTTCCCATCACAGCGCTGAATAACTGCATCCAACTGTGACCTTACCCAAAAGGATCGAGCAGCCTGCTTTCATTTCAGCCCAGCCTACCAAGCTCCCCCTAACCACAGAGATGCCAAGAGCCGTGCACAACGCCGGGCGAGGGCTGGAAGCAGATTAGCCTGCGATGACCCTGTGACCCTTCGGGGAGCAGGGCATCTCGTCCAATCGTCCTCGAATGCCAGTAACATTAAGCGTGATTTGCCCCCTCCGTGCTCAGTGACAACGTAGATCATCCACCTCGGCGGCGCTCTGAGGTGTGAATCAGTGGCGCTTTCTATCTGCCTCTTAATAAAAGCGTGTGTCTGTGGGAGAGAGCGCAACGGGGGGCAGACCCACAGCGCGCCCCCCTTAGCCGCCAGACGGCTGCCCGGGCAGGCGCTGCCCCC
>NW_020449431.1:251096-342575 GCF_003343035.1 Apteryx rowi | reverse complement strand
GGCTCAGCCGGCGCCATCGCCGCCATCTTCTTCAGCGCTTGCGGCAGCGTCAGGCCGCGGCTCTGTCTTAAAACTCAGGAGGTAGACCTATAATGTCTCTTTCTACCAAGGGTAATTTGTTTCGTCTGGAACCTTTATAAAAGTTGATACTCTTAATAGGTATAGAGGGAAGCACATTAAATTTTAAGCTGAAGGTGTAGCTGAGGTATATGCAAAATGGACACTTGTAAGCACAGCACTGAATGGAAGGGATGAGTGAAAGGTGGTGTGCTCTGCTTTAACTACCGTTGAATGCATCATCTTCACCGTTTGCACAGGTGAGATACAAGGGAATCTTCTGGGCCGGTACTTCTGAGTCTGGTACTCAGGAACAGTGTAATTGAGCAGTCACTTGGTGATAAAATCAGCCCCAGAAGATGCTGCACATTCCTTGGTTTTGTGCAAGTGGTCTGGAGCTTCAGTCCATCAACCATCGATCTCCTATCCACCATCACCAGAGATTTCAACCGCTGCCTTCCTGCAAGTTTCTCTCACAAAAGAGTCTAGGAAACAATGCTTATGCTTTTCAGAAACTTTCTTGTAATGTCACTTTTTGAAAAAAGAAACATTTATCAAATTATATAAAAGAGATATAAAAATACCTGTACTGTGAAAAAAAGTTTTCTCGTAGTTATTCAGAAAACTAGAATTGCAAATAAATAATTTTTTTATTAATGTGTTTTGGAGTAGTATGTCAATGCTAAGCGCGTATGACAGAAACTAAGTCCATCTTACTGCAGAAAGGAAAAATGAATGTTGCATTAAAATAAAATGCTGATTAAAATCTATTACATTATGTACATTAAAAAGTTTACCAAAAAAGTCAATAAAAACAGATTATAACAATGGAAAGAAGTCAGCCTCACCTTGATCTCTAGAAAGGTGATGGAATCACCTGAATGCCAACTCCATGCATGTGAGGGATAAGAAGGTGATGAAGAGTAGTCAGCATGAATTCACCAAGTGGAAATCATGCTTAATCAACCTGATAGCCTTCTATGATGGAATGACTGGCTGGGTAGATGAGGGGAGAGCAGTGGATGTTGTCTGCCTTGACTTCAGCAAGGCTTTTGACACTGTCTCCCATAACATAGGGCTTGTAGGTAAGCTCAGGGAGTGGGGCTAGATGAGTGGACAGTGAGGTGGATTGAGAACTGGCTGAATGGCAGAGCTTAGAGGGTTGTGCTAAGTGGCGCAGAGTCTAGTTGGAGGCCAGTAGCTAGCGGTGTTCCCCAGGGGTCAGTACTGGGTCCAGTCTTGTTCAACTTCTTCATCAGTGACCTGGATGAAGGSACAGAGTGCACCCCCAGCAAGTTTGCCGACGATACAAAACTGGGAGGAGTGGCGGATACACCAGAGGGCTGTGCTGCCATTCAGAGAGACCTGGAGAGGCTGGAGAGGTGGGTGGAGAGGAACCTCATGAAGTTCAACCAAGGCAAGTGCAGGGTCCTGCGCCTAGGGAGGAATAACCCCCTGCACCAGTAGAGGTTGGGGGTTGACCTGCTGGAAAGCAGCTCTGCGGAGAAGGACCTGGAAGTGCTGGTGGACAAGTTAAGCATGAGGCAGCAATGTGCCCTTGTGGCCAAGAAGGCCAATGGTACCCTGGAGTGCATTAGGAAGAGTGTTGCCAGCAGGTGGAGGGAGGTGATTCTCCCCCTCTACTTGGTCCTGGTGAGGCCACATCTGGAGAACTGTGTCCAGTTGTGGACTCCCCAGTACAAGAGAGACATGGCACTACTGGAGAGAGTCCAGCGGAGGGCTATGAAGATGATTAGTGGACTGGAGCATCTCTCTTATGAGGAAAGGCTGAGAGAGCTGGACCTGTTTAGCCTGGAGAAGGGAATACTGAGAGGGGATCTTATCAATGTATACGAATTTCTAAATGGGGGRTGTCGAGAGGATGGGGCCAGACTCTTTTCAGTGGTGCCCAGCGACAGGACAAGAGGCAACGGGCACGAACTGAAACACAGGAAGTTCCATCTGAACATGAGGAAAAACTTCTTTGCTGTGAGGGTGACAGCACTGGAACAGTTTGCCCAGAGAGGCTGTGAAGTCTCCATCCTTGGAGATATTTGAAAGCCATCTGGACACAGTGCTGGGCAACATGCTGTAGGTRACCTTGCTTGAGCAGTGGGGTTGAATTAGACGATCTCCAGAGGTCCCTTCCAACCTCAGCCATTCTGTGATTCTGTGATTCTGTAAAGTGCACAGCAATGGCTACAAACTTGTATATAAGCTTACAGAAAAAGTATATAGTAGATTGTACTTGTTCGAAGTAGATAACTCTTGCAACTACGTACTTAATTACCATGTATCTGCACAAAGACACAAAAAAAGAATTGCGCTAGCAACCCATTTATGACTTGAATGGTCACCCCTGCATCTTTACAGTTCTAATACAGTGCTTCAAACTGGATGTTCTTTGTATTTCACATAGAAATTAAGCAATTACATGTATTTGCTGACAGAAGTACTTCAGTATGTATGCGCACAAACACATATTTACTTGCTGAAGTCAACATTAAGCAGCATTATAGACAAGTATGTTTTCCATAAAAACGCACGTCTGAGTTTGGTGCATTGTCTATTTTAGTTCTCAAAGCCACAGCCTTTTCTGTTGGTAAATTTGCCTGTTATTTCAAATCGAAATTCAAGAGAACACAGTATTTTGCTTATAATAGACTGTTACATCCAGCAACACAGGCTATTTGTTTCTTTCGCTGTTACCCCATATTGAGTAGACTTGTTCTTTCTCTTCACAGTAACTGCACATTTTTGAGGTTTTATCCAAAATAACATGGGTTCTGATCCTTATATTTTTGTTAAAGGATATCCATTACTTCTAAGACATTCCAGAAATTGTTATGCATTTTCTTCTAGTAAAGTGCAGCAACAATAATGCTCTTTTACTGCTCAGCCATTTGTCACTCATAAGCAAATGGAAAATACTCCACTCAGCTTGCCAAGAGATGATGTAGTGGCCTTCTGCACATCTTACTGGGAAACTCAATTCAAGATTCATCTTGATCATTTTCAACTTGAAAACTATTTGCTTTGTTTTGGAAATATATATAGTCAGTGATATGTAATGGATAGACGGCGAGATGGAGGGTATTTATGACACTATTCTCTATTTTTTTCAGTGTCACTATTTAGCCATAGAAGCAGTAACTACAGCTAATTGCTCCTTGGCTGCTTCTCCCTCTTTAATTCCCTTCATACAAAAATTGTGATTGCAAGGTATTGTACATATATCCAAGAGTGAATTGAAAGTACAGTACCCAGAGTATAACCAGTTCGCTCCAAGTATACTACTGTAATTTGGAGAATTCAACGACAATTTTATAGGTAGGGATTTGACTTCACCTGCGCCAGTTTGATTCTAAAAGCACATTTACTGGTTGAGAAGGAGTGCCAGGGTTATTAGATCAGGCATAATGGCAACTGTTGCATAAAAGCCATACTAGCGAGTGGCATACTCCCCCAACTGGAGAAATCCTTTCCAAGGCTTAGAGAGCTGCAAGCACTACCAATCAGTTTGACATAATACTCTAGAAGCAGATTGTGGAAACTGCAAGTGAGACCTGAAGGCAGGATTCTCCACTTCTTTATGAAAAGAAGATCTTGTCAGATCTTAGATAGAAGGCTCAGATATGGATTCATCACTTAAAGGAGCTGAAACAGATACTAGTTTTGGTTATATGTTCAAATGTCACTCAGATCTTGTCAACTTTTTGTCAACCTTTTTATTCATATCAAAAGATAAGTCAAATTCACTCATCAGCTGTTTTCTTCTGTATACTAGCCTTTCTTACTTGCCTTTGCAGCTTCTGAGGTTGCTGTTAGTCTTGAAAACAAAAAGTACTACTTTGTCAGTATGTTTTCATCTTTTTAGATCTCTGCAAAGTATCTCTATGACTCATGAATTATTGAAATCAACAGCAGATTTATTATAGGGATCTCTACTTCCTCAAGTATCAATATTATACCAATATTAAACCCAATATATGTTATTTACTTGACCTTTCTTCAAATCAGCTTTTTCTGCTGTTGATCCGGTATAGTCTTTAATGTGAGATAGTGTTGTAAGAACAAGTTACCTAACGATCCGTCAGAGACAACACTAACGTTTCTGTAACTGCACACCAGAGCTATAAGCTTTAATAGTTTGGGAGCACACAGAGTATCCTGTGCCAGCATAACCTATTGGTTTGTTAGATTGACTAAGTTTTTCACATCTGAACCATAGGAGATAGTGTTGTACTGTGAAATACATCAGCAGCAAGAGGAAGACTAGGGAAAATGTGGGCCCTTTGCTGAATGGGGTGGGTGCCCTGGTGACGAAGGATGCAGAGAAGGCAGAGTTACTGAATGCCTTCTTTGCTTCAGTCTTTACTGGTCAGGCCAGCCCTCAGGAACCCCAGACCCTGGAGGCAAGAGAGAAAGTCTGGAGAGAGGAAGACTTTCCCTTGGTGGAGGAGGAGTGGGTTAGAGATCATTTAAGCAAACTTGACACCCACAAATCCATGGGCCCTGATGGGATGCACCCACGAGTGCTGAGGGAGCTGGCGGACATTATTGCTAAGCCACTCTCCATCATCTTTGAAAGGTCATGGAGAACAGGAGAGGTGCCTGAGGACTGGAAGAAAGCCAATGTCACCCCAGTCTTTAAAAAGGGCAAGAAGGAGGACCCAGGGAACTACAGGCCAGTCAGCCTCACCTCCATCCCTGGAAAGGTGATGGAGCAGCTCATCCTGGAAGCCATCTCCAAGCATGTGGAGGAAAAGAAGGTGATCAGGAGTAGTCAGCATGGCTTCACCAAGGGGAAATCATGCCTAACCAATCTGATAGCCTTCTATGATGGAATGACTGGCTGGGTAGATGAGGGGAGAGCAGTGGATGTTGTCTACCTWGACTTCAGCAAGGCTTTTGACACTGTCTCCCATAGCATCCTCATAGACAAGCTCAGGAAGTGTGGGCTAGATGAGTGGACAGTGAGGTGGATTGAGAACTGGCTGAATGGCAGAGCTCAGAGAGTTGTGCTCAGTGGCACAGAGTCTAGTTGGAGGCCTGTAGCTAGCGGTGTCCCCCAGGGGTCAGTCCTGGGTCCAGTCTTGTTCAACTTCTTCATCAATGACCTGGATGAAGGSACAGAGTGCACCCTCAGCAAGTTTGCTGACGATACGAAACTGGGAGGAGTGGCCGATACGCCAGAGGGCTGTGCTGCCATTCAAAGAGACTTGGACAGGCTGGAGAGGTGGGCAGAGAGGAACCTCATGAAATTCAACAAAGGGAAGTGCAGGGTCCTGCACCTGGGGAGGAATAACCCCATGCAGCAGTGCAGGTTGGGGGTTGACCTGCTGGAAAGCAGCTCTGCKGAGAAGGACCTGGGAGTGCTGGTGGACACCAAGTTAAGTATGAGGCAGCAATGTGCCCTTGTGGCCAAGAAGGCCAATGGTATCCTGGGCTGCATCAGAAAGAGTGTTGCCAGCAGGTCGAGGGAGGTGATTCTCCCCCTCTACTCAGCCCTGGTGAGGCCACATCTGGAGTACTGCGTCCAGTTCTGGGCTCCCCAGTACAAGAGGGATGTGGCACTACTGGAGCAAGTCCAGCGAAGGGCTACACAGATGATTAGKGGACTGGAGCATCTCTCTTATGAGGAAAGGCTGAGAGAGCTGGGCCTGTTTAGCYTGGAGAAGAGAAGGCTGAGAGGAGATCTTATCAATGTGTACAAGTATCTGAAGGGAGGGTGTCGAGAGGATGGGGCCAGACTCTTTTCAGTGGTGCCGAGCGACAGGACGCGAGGCAATGGGCACAAACTGAAACACAGACACTTCCATCTTAACATGAGGAAAAACTTTTTCACTGTGAGGGTGACAGAGCACTGGAACAGGTTGCCCCGAGAGGTGGTGGAGTCTCCTTCTCTGGAGATATTCAAAATGCGCCTGGATGCAATCCTGTGCAATGTGCTCTAGGTGACCCTGCTTGAGCAGGGGGGTTGGACTAGATGATCTCCAGAGGTCCCTTCCAACCTCAGTGATTCTGTGATTCTGTGATTCTGTGAAATGTCTAGCTATATCAAGAAGCAGCAAGAGGAACCTGCTCCAAAAGGGGAGGCAAGACCAAAGCCAAGGACAACACCCAGGCAGGCAGGGCAGTGGCCTCACCGACAGGGCACAGTCCCACAGTACCTGAACAAAAGCAGAGCAGGTCTGGAGACAGTCACCAGGGTCAGCCAAGAGTCCAGATCTCCAGACAGGTCTGTAATGATGAGACAGGTCTGAGGTCAAGCCAAGAAAGTCAAGTTTGGAGATCAGGGTCCGGATCAGCGGGGCACAAGGCCAGGCACAGGCACAGCTGCGACGTAGCACAGGCAGAGACCAGGGGCATGGGTTGGAGCTTAAATGCAGCTCCCAATGAAGCAGGGAGGCCCTGACAAGGCTTCTCCCAGCCCTTTCTTGCCCAGCTCTGTCACCACTGCCTCACAGGAGGTTACACRGTTCTCCCATGTCAGAGCTGGCCTTGTGCACAGGTGGCCAAACCTGTAGGAGGGGGGAGAAGAGGCTGCAGGGCCTGCTGGTGCACTCGGGCCCATGACAAATTGGGCAAAATGGTGATTGATATGAAACCTTTCAGCTACAGCAAAAGTAGCTAAAGGGGCAATGATAGCGTGTACTGAAATGAGGACTGTTCGGCTGAAAGAAGGGTATGAGTAGAATCAGGAAAGGACTCATTTGGGGGACCAATATTACTTAATATTTTCATTATCATTGCATAAAAATGTGAAGGTTTTTAATGAGTTCTGCTGATAAAACAAGTTTGAAGAAGACTGTAAATGTATAGAATTTATGTTCTTGAGGACGGGAATAATAGAAATGAGCAGATATTAAATATTACAAAGCCTAAGGTCATGCGCTTAAGGACTAACAATAACAGTTTCTCATGAGAATTAACAATAGAGAATATAACTGTGTGAAAGTCCTCCATACCTCAGTGAGTCACAAGGCATTTTTGAATCACCAGAATGATGCAGCTATGAAACAAGCAAGTAGTGCCTAGGATGCATCAGATAAAATATTTCCAGTAAAGACAGAAAAATTAACACTGTTGTACTGTTGCATTCCACCTAGGAATATGGAATTCTGATCACTTACCTTCAAGAAAAATGAATTTAGATTTAAACAAAGCAGAGGCTTCTGGGGAAAGGGGAGCCTTTCTCATACATAGAGATTAGAAAGGCTTGATTTGTTTAACTTTGCCAAATGAAGACTGAAAGAAGTGAGACAGTTGTAAGTATGTCAGGGTTGCTAACGGATGGAATTGTCACAAGCACAAATGGGCATAAACAAGACACAAATCAGTGCAGGCTGGAAAATTAGAAAGTAGTTTCTAACCATTAGGTGGGGAAACAGTCTTCTCTTAGGAGAGGTGGGGGAGAAAATTTAACTAATTTAAAGGTAAAACTTGGCAGATTTATCAAAGTAGTTCCATGACAAACTTATCTGCAAAAGGCAGGAGGAATGGATTTGATGATCTGTGCAGCCCTGTCCTATGTTCCTAAGAGGGTTGTAGTCAAAGGATAAAGTTTAAAAAAAAAGAAGAGAAAAAAGGGTGTAAAGTATAAAGGAAGGAGTCAAATGCCAAAGTTCAGATGAGCTGAAATGTGTGAGTCACAGCAATCAAAGAATTTACTTCAAGGGCAAATCTATTTTAGGGGCAAGGTGGGAACATGGTCAGTGGTTCAGGCCCAAGTAAGGAGCCAGAGGTATCCAAGTGTCAGGGCTGTGCTCATCCAAAGCAAGTATTAGGGAAGGGGCTGGCATGAGACAAAAATCAGGGCCAAGCAAATGAGGTATGGGAAACAAAAGGAGGAATCTAATACTGATACAAACCCATTCTCATGTTGCTAGGGTCACTGAGTGTTGCCAGTTTAAAGGYTGATATACTAGCAGATGATGGTAATCTCATAGATAGCTGCAGGTCAGAATGTAATCCTGTAAAATTACGAAGAGAAAAGAAAGGAAAATTACATGGGAATAATGGGAAAATAGGGTAGACCTGGGTCTAGGAAATAAAGAGAGGGCAAATATGATAACTTGAGAGGCGAGATTATGTGAAGGGAAGCATGACAACAACAGTAACAGTCACTGCATCCTGAGGAAGCTAGAGGCAAGAGTAGAGTCCTTACAGTTCAATGAGCTACAAATGGCATCACAAAGCAGCTCATTTATGTTTCAGTCCTCTTTTCTTTCAAGCTCTCCTCTTCCCCTTGCTCACCACTCCTGTAATTAGTCAGTCTATGAATCTCATGCACCCAACCCACCTACTGCCATAATTTTTGTCTAACTTTCACAAAGCTAAATGATTATCTATTAATACCACAATATTGGTACTTGTAGTTATGCCTAAGGAAAAGATATGAGTGATGGTCTTGCCTGATCTTGGATACTTCATGCCATTTGTAAGAGCCACTCATTTCTTGTCTTAATTTCTAATGCCTTCCTTTTGAGCCATTGTCTTTTCTGACTTTGTGCTATTTCAAATGGTGTTTGTTTTAATTTTAGTCCTGTGAGAAAGAAACAATAAGGAGAGCARCAGTAGCTATATTATGTTGGCTTGCGTTTACCTACGGACACGGAGCAGAAAACGTAGAGGGTTGCTTAGTCCATAATTAATTTTTACAACCAAAGCCTTTCCATATATAATATACTGTTGTAAAGAATTTTGTGGCTCTGTTTTCAGAGAATCGGGTAACTGCCAAAAAAACTTACTGATTTTAGTAGATACTCATCACAAAAAGCTAGAACTTATTCTGAAATGACACATGATCTTTTCAGTTTTAGAATGCATTTAAAAATAGTCTCTATCATTCATTTATTTAGGAGGTCTGTTGCATGTAAGAATCTGCCAAAACTGCTAGAACTGATTAATAAGAAGAGTTAATGTCTACTGATTTGCCCTGAAATATAACTTTGCCTCTCATAGAATGGAGATGAGGACTATTTGGCTGAGTCATCACTGTGGGTTTTATGTTTCCCTGCCGGGCATTAAAGAATTGTAAAAAATAAAAAATAATAATAATAAAACAGAAGATTAAACCAATTCTGTAGAATTATATAGACTTGCCTTGCTAAAAAATGGATATTACTGCAAAACATGCAGACGGGGAGAGAAACAGATGGACGATATCTGACAAATAAAATTTCCAGATATTGCCCCATCTGTTTCCTTCTACGCATTTCGGCTATAAATTTTTCGGCGTTATAAGGTTGCTTAGGTGATATTCCTCTTTGCAATGATGTTACACCCCAAAAGCAACAGCAGCAGGTAGGTGCAGTAATCTGAGTGCAGGGATCAGTTCACTAGATTGTTACCAATTTATATCCTCAAAAATATAGCATTAAATTTCCCTCTTTTTTCATTTCCATTTTTCAGCTGCTAAAATCTAAATTTCTAGCTCCTCTGCTTAACTTTTAGCATTTTTCCTTCACATTTCTAAACAAAGCTTATTTTCCCTCTATGAGACTCTCGATGACTTCATTTATGAAAGAAAAATCTGTTTACAATTACTGCTGCATTTCATAAGACAGAATTCACAAACTGGGAAGTAGCGTGGTACAAGCTTCATGGGAGGATAGCCATATGGACTGTCCAAAGGCAGCACAGTCCAGACTCCTCCCACTGACTTCAAAGAGTCAAACCAGGCCTTACTCTAGCAAAGCATTTAGACAAATGCCTTTATCATCTGAGCAGTTGTGGGGACAACTGAAACGATTATGAAGTATTTGAATACACAAAAGGAAGAATTTTGAAGGCAGTGCTGTCGTCCAGAGAATAGCGTATCATGTACTATCTAGCAAATATCTTTCTTTGTGAGCATCCTCAGTAATATCTGTCAAGAGTTAATTTCTGTACCGATAGCATTCTTTCCTTTTAGCAATCTTAAAACATAAAATTAAGGAATGTTTCTAATATGTATGAACTTCCTCAAAGAGAACTTGCTACTTAATGTCATCGGTAATGTATTTCACTTATTTTAGATTATCATCTTTTTGAAATCCATGGGCCCCGATGGGATGTACCCACGAGTGCTGAGGGAGCTGGCGGATGTTATTGCTGGGCCACTCTCCATCGTCTTTGAAAGGTCATGGAGAACAGGAGAGGTGCCTGAGGACTAGAAGAAAGCCAGTGTCACTCCAGTCTTCAAAAAGGGCAAGAAGGAGGACCCAGGGAACTACAGGCCAGTCAGCCTCACCTCCATCCCTGGAAAGGTGATGGAGCAGCTCATCCTGGATGTTATCTCCAAGCATGTGGAGGAAAAGAAGGTGATGAGGAGTAGTCAGCATGGCTTCACCAAGGGGAAGTCATGCTTAACCAACCTGATAGCCTTCTATGATGGAATGACTGGCTGGGTAGATGAGGGGAGAGCAGTGGATGTTGTCTACCTTGAGTTCAGTAAGGCGTTTGACACTGTCTCACATAACATAGGGCTTGTAGGTAAGCTCAGGAAGTGTGGTTTAGATGAGTGGACAGTGAGGTGGACTGAGAACTGGCTGAATGGCAGAGCTTAGAGGGTTGTGCTAAGTGGCGCAGAGTCTAGTTGGAGGCCAGTAGCTAGCAGTGTCCCCCAGGGGTCAGTCCTGGGTCCAGTCTTGTTCAACTTCTTCATCAGTGACCTGGATGAAGGGACAGAGTGCACCCCCAGCAAGTTTGCCGACGATACAAAACTGGGAGGAGTGGCGGATACCCCAGAAGGCTGTGCTGCCATTCAGAGAGACCTGGAGAGGCTGGAGAGGTGGGTGGAGAGGAACCTCATGAAGTTCAACCAAGGCAAGTGCAGGGTCCTGCGCCTAGGGAGGAATAACCCCCTGCACCAGTAGAGGTTGGGGGTTGACCTGCTGGAAAGCAGCTCTGCGGAGAAGGACCTGGAAGTGCTGGTGGACAAGTTAAGCATGAGGCAGCAATGTGCCCTTGTGGCCAAGAAGGCCAATGGTACCCTGGAGTGCATTAGGAAGAGTGTTGCCAGCAGGTGGAGGGAGGTGATTCTCCCCCTCTACTTGGTCCTGGTGAGGCCACATCTGGAGAACTGTGTCCAGTTGTGGACTCCCCAGTACAAGAGAGACATGGCACTACTGGAGAGAGTCCAGCGGAGGGCTATGAAGATGATTAGTGGACTGGAGCATCTCTCTTATGAGGAAAGGCTGAGAGAGCTGGACCTGTTTAGCCTGGAGAAGGGAATACTGAGAGGGGATCTTATCAATGTATACGAATTTCTAAATGGGGGRTGTCGAGAGGATGGGGCCAGACTCTTTTCAGTGGTGCCCAGCGACAGGACGAGAGGCAACGGGCACAAACTGAAACACAGGAAGTTCCATCTGAACATGAGGAAAAACTTCTTTGCTGTGAGGGTGACAGAGCACTGGAACAGTTTGCCCAGAGAGGTTGTGGAGTCTTCTTTGGAGATATTCAAAACCCTCCTGGATGCGATTCTGTGCAACGTGCTCTAGGTGACCCTGCTTGAGCAGTGGGGTTGGATTAGACAATCTCCAGAGGTCCCTTCCAACCTCAATCATTCTGTGATTCTGTGAAATAAGATTTAAAATGACCAGATTAAACTAGCATCTTTAATTTAAGTAAATATGGCCCTATCTTTATTGATAGGTACACTGTGTTACTTTTAGTTTTAAGATGACTTCAGTCAAATATAATTAGTCTGGGGCATGAATCCTTCATGCTTTCATTATTGGTATACTTGCCGATCTGATGTACTGCAGAGCTGTGTACCCAGTACAAGCATCTCCTACCAGTTCTAGATATCTAAGACAATAGTTCTGCATAGAAGCCATAAAAAATAGGAAGAAACAAGCACATGGAAAGTAATTCTGCTAATGAAACAGCTGATCTTGTTCTATCTTCATAAGTAAGAAGCTGAGTGTCTTCGAGATCATCTCTTTTTTAAGGCCTCTTAGTTTGACAGCTTGACTAAGAAAAACAATATATATTCTTAGGTTTGTTTTATGTGAGGCTGATAACTGGATGTTCAGAAGAACAGAAGGCTCTCAGTTCTGTTTCTCCTTCTCAGTCCAAGGTTGTAAACTTTCAGAACATGCTCCAAAATCTATTTCTTCACAAAAGAAATGAGAAAAAATGTAAGGATTGATAGATAAGAAACTTATCTTGAGTTTATTGTAGATATGGGAGCTCTGTATATTTTATATCAGGCAAGATTTTTGTTCTCTTTTCAAGTTATTATCCTAGGGATGTTGAGAAAGCATTATTTGATTTCTTTCCAATGTACAATTGGCTTGTGGAAAGTTCATTTGCTAATGCATTTGTTTCGATCTTAGGTACTATGGGGTTTTTTTTGTCTATGTAGAGCAAGGAATGGTTTGCCACACATCAGAGAAGCAAAATAAGATGCTGTAGCATATGACTATATGCACTGGGCAAATGCTAATACTTTTTGCTTCTATTTGCTGGCATTTGTGACATTTGTGGGATGTAATGTACTTTGACTTTAGAAAGCCTTTTGACATTAATTTCCCAAACTGACATTTGGGAAACAATGGGATTCTCACTGGGAACCTGAAGACACATGAGCTGGATGAATGGACTGTTAGATGGGCTGAGAATTAGCTGGACTGCAGGGCTGAAAAGGTAATAATCAATGGCTTGATATCAAACTGGCCTCCAAGCTGTTGAAACTGGGGCCCATAATGTTTGATTCATGCATAAATGACATGGATGATGACACAGAGTGTTCTCTTGGCAGATTTGCAGATGACACTAAACTAGGTGGAGTGGCTAAAACAACAATTGGCAGAGCTTCAGTTCAAAGGGACCTAGAAAAACTCAAGAACTGTACTAACAGAAACTGGACAAAACCATGGCTCACCTGGCCTGGTGTTGGCAAAAGAGCTGCATCAGGCAGGAGGTTGAACTAACCAACCATTTCTGTCTGTGATTTCTACAACATTTATATGGCATTGTTATTCAAAGAATATGATTCTTTCCTTTATAAATTGTGAGTGATCTTGTAAGAAATTAGGAGGACTCCCATAAACTGAAGGAGGTAGAAAAAAGTTACTTTCCCTTGGCAGATTATAGCTAATGTATTGCAAACCATCCCCTTTATAGCTAGTTTTAAAACTTATATTTCACATCTTCTCATCCAATTACTGCATTTATAGGAGTTTTGTTTTTACAAATGGATAATGAGGTAATTGACATAAACTGTTTGCTGTGTTTGGAATATTAGACTTGATAAGATCTTAAAATACATATGATATGAATATTAAAACCATGCATTATGCTTTAATAACATTAAATATAATACTGAAATAACATTATTAAATGTGTATATACAAATATGCTTCTATAACAGTTGCAATATATGGTTTTAATTTTCTGCTTTTTTATATATATATATATATATATATACACACACACACACTTGCTGTATGTTAAATACTACTTTTTAATTAAAGTCTCACCCATTAATGTATGTAAATGAATGATATATCTCTCCCATACATATTATACATACCATAAAAAATTTTAGTAATACAGTTGAAAGAAGATTTTCGTGACTTGAATTGGAAAAAAAATGTGAAGTAGTTTGAAAATTACTTGTAATGCCAGACTTCAGGAAGCTGGTAAACTAGTACAGGGAACCGTCTCATAGTTCCATAAAGTTTTGATTTTCCACTAGCATAAATTTAACAAAATCTCACTAGGAATTTGTCAAGATTAAGTTATTGTTTGTAAAATCACTTAAGGTCTTCCTGTTCAGATGATTAAATGTAATAAAAAATTAAATATTGAATATATTAAACAAATTCTATCTCAAATCTCCGAGGGGACATTACTGATTCCTTACTACTATGATAGAGGATATTGAAATAATACTTAGGGTGTCCCATCCTGCAGGCTATACACACGTACAGAATGCACTTACGCTATGAAGTCAGTTCACCTTCCTAATCTCTGGATTAACATAAACCAGGTTCACACTCCAAAACATATTGAATTAGCTAACTACCAAGGCAGCTGTGAACTGTCAGAGTGCTGGGTGCATCCTCCCCCATCCTGAGAATCTGGCTACCTCGATTCAGAGCCAACTGTAATATGGTGCAGGTGACTGGCCTTGAGGAGAGCTGCGAGACACCTCATTGGGGGCCTCCCCCCCACTTCTCTTGCATGCAGGATTTAAACTCACTTTTGCCCTTGGTCTCTGCCTGAGCCATGTTGCAAGTACGCTTGTGCATTGTCTTGTACCTCCCTGATTCTGAACCTATTGACTTGACTTGACTTTCTGGTCTGACCGCAGACCTGCCTCATCACTGCATACTTGTCAGGCAATCACTAGACTGTGTCCGACCAAGGTTACGGCCACTGGACCTGCTCAGGTCTCTTCAAGTACTGTGGGACTGCATTTCTGTCGGTGAGGTCACTGCCCTGACTGCCTTGGTGTTGTCCTCAGCTTCTGGCTTGCCTCCCCTTCTGAAGCAGCCTCCTCTTACTGCTCCCTGACACTAATAGGGTATTGTGCACCAGGATTCAAACTCTGCATACAGTAGGAAAGTGACTCAGGTCGGTTCAGCCCATTATGGTTCTCCAAGGATGTTCCAGGAAGCCTCGTGTCCACAAGGAGGGATGAGGAGTAGGTCACAARCTCCTTCCATGGATGGAAGGCCCATGTTGTTGAGTGCAAGGGATGATAAGGCAGTCCTTGAAACRTGCTCTCCTGCCAGTATGCCCAGCTGGAATGGATGTGATTCCTTGACCTGAAGGACTTGAAAGATAAACAATATGGATACACACCCATTTGCATCACTTGGCACAGAGAGTGTTTTCCAAAATGATAACTGAAGGCAATACAGAATATAGCTCTAATGAGAGACAATCTTTACCTTGTAGAGCTTACAAATGAAGATAGGCAAGAAGAGGTGGTAAAAGGGAAAAAAAAGAATTTTGGCAAAGTAGATTTTTAACAAACAGAATTTTCTTCAAATATATGTATTTGCCATCTTAGTAATTTATTGCAGAATATATTGCCTCTGTTTGCCAATACTGTCAACATCTACTGCAGTCTGTGCTAGCTTTAGCCTTCAGCAAGAGCTCTTGAGGCAACCTAAGCTTCATTGCCAAGTCTCAAAATATTTGCTTTTTCTTCCTGGAAGGAAGTGATTTCCTGTGAATACCAGCTTTGTTTTAAAACAAAATGTTAATTTATAGACATGCTGATTGCAGAGGAAGTCATGAAAACTTGTTCTGGGTGCATCCTAAACAATCAAAAAAGCAGTGAATAAAATATAATAACAAAAAATTTTTAAAATCTTGTATTCTTATAAATTTGGAATTTGATTATGAATCCTGGATGCATGTGACTGGCAATACTAAGTTGTGCATTATTGCACTCAAATTATATTTGGATTAGGATTTGGGAATTGAGATAGGAATTTAGGGAACACGGAAGAACACACTTCAAGCATGCAAAAGTTCCTCTTGAAAATTTTTTCTCTTGCCCATGCGTAAAAAACTTTGAGCAGGATCAGAGATTTGCTGGGAAGGCATTCAGCTTGACTTCTCTCTGCGTTGTATGGTAGCCCAGAGAGCTTCTCCCAGCTTTTTCTGGCACAGCACTGTCACCACAGTGTGAGTCAAGGTTACACAGCTGTGCTATGGCAGAGCTGGCCTCAAGCACAGGTAGCCAACCCTCTAGGAAGGTGTGTGGCAGGTGCATTCAGAGCCTTGAGAAGAAAATGTATTGCCTCATTTTTCCATGTCTAAAAGTAGACAAACTGTGTGTCAGTACAATTAGCTACGGGTTTCTTTAGTATGGTTTGATATCGGGGTTTTGGGGGAGCTTTGTGTGTAGGCCTGTTACAGTGCTGAACAAAAGCTCTTGATCTGTACAGAAATGTCACGATAGAAATCACAGAGGATTTGCAGAGAATAGCAAAAAAAAGCTTTTTGGTTGACTGTTGCTATCAATAAAGGAAATAAGAAATCTAAGAGAAGTATATATAGATGTCTACCCATGGATATAATGTAATTACAAAATAAGACTGATAGTGTTATGTTACCTGAAATCACCAAGTCTTTTTTATTTTATAGTTGTGAGATCCAGTACCCTGAATGGTTGAAAACACAGATGAAAGCAAATCAGAGTGAAATTAGCATTGTCAAAAATAAAGGAAATTAGACTTTGTTTTATCCCTGTGTTATATATGGACCTGATTCTGAGAACCTCCTTCTGTTAGTAGGACCAGTGAGAGCAGCCTTGAAGGTTATCATCAGTATGAGTAAAGCATGAAATTTTTGCCTTACATCGTAAATGAAGAAAAGAAAAAATGTGCTTTAGAAAGTTCATATGTGAAAGTTTAGGCTTCTGAGTAGGCAAAGATTAGTTTAGGCAAGATGTGTAGGTATTTATATCTGAAGAGCAAATGGAATTTAATTATTTTGACAAACCATTGTGGTTTTCAGGATTCATTGCTCATGAAGAAAAATTAATACGCTTACTAAGTGATTGTTCTTGTTCCAGCTTAGTAGTTCCAAACTTTTAAGCTCTCTTTTCTTAATTCTAGTTAGCATATTAAGCATAGAATTATATAATTTTCAATATATTATTTGAGCTATAGTTGCTTATTTGTGAAATGTGTTGCAGTCCTGGTCTGCGTGGAAACTGTTTCATCTCTTCTGCTACCACATATTAGTCTTCTTTTAGCTTCAGCTGTGTTTTCAAGGAATATCATTTCCTTCATATTTTGAATGTATTTCCCCTTAGTTCCTGTCATAGTGATCTGGGAGCTCCTTTGTGGAGCAGCCTACTCTCCCTGAGTGTTCTTATCAGAAAGCTGGTGTATTTTATTACCAGACTGGGGCACTTGAATGACTGCTGAAGGTCCATATTGACATTTACTGTGCTCTGTTAGATCTATCCCAATGGCTGTCCTAGCAAGAATATTTTGGGGGACTCACAACTTCATTCACATCCATACTTCAAACTTCTGGGTCATGTCCAAATGTTATACCTTTTTGACTTCACAGTTCTGGTTGGGAGGAACTCCAAGAGCGATGTTTTCTATGGGACCATTTCATCTTCCAAATTCTGGGACAATCAACAGTGGGCTACTAATTTCAATATGTTGAAGTCTATCTTCCAGGACTTAACAATAGGTCTGAACATTTCTGGTCCCCCATTTGAAACTTAAGACAGCTTTATCGTGTTCCRATAGGGAAAAATGCCCAGCTGTTCTGGGCTTTAGGCAGATATACATTCCTTCCAACATCCATGGGAAAGAATCCATGACTAGCATAAGTAACTGAAAGAAGAGATGACACTTCACTATACTTTAGGGTCTACACACCAGGTTTAGACACATCAGCTGTGTTTATGATGCTCAGGATTTCTGGAATGCCAAACAGGCACACATTGCTCACCCTACTGCACTGGTACTTATTTGCTGTTGGTGAATGTTTAAAGTGTTTAAGGACCTCTGAGGCTGCATGTGATATTGACTCGATAACACATGCACTTTACCACCTTTGGAAGGAAAATGAGTAATCTTTCTCACTCACATAATTCCAGTAAGAATGAGCACTCCAGAGGCCTCCACTCACCTGATGCTGTGTTAATGGCCTTGTGGATCTGGCTCCATGAGGAAAATGTCATCCACAACATCACTTGCACTTACACTGATTCCAGTCTGGACTCCTCTCTCTTTTAATCTTTTCCATATCTCTCCTCCTATCCTTTAATCCCTCTTTATTCCTGAAAATAGTAGATTCCTTTCTCTCTTCTTATAAAAGGCAGCAAATTGACTGTGCTGGCTAGAGTGCTTACCACTTCTCATAAAAAAATACTTGTATGGAAAATATTGCTTCATTTCTTAACATTCTGATATAATAGGAAGACGGTAAGGAAAGGAAACTTGTTGTACCCTAGGTGATAACTTTCTGCTTTACCTTCACTTGTAGTATAATTTGCACAGCACAATATCCAATGGAACATACACATCACTTAACTGTACTCTGGTTAGATTTCCTGCACTTGCGGATGACTTTGGGTGGAGCATGACCTCTTCCAAGTCCCCATCACATCCATATGTAGCATCCTACAGTTGTGCATGCCCAACCTTTTTACAGAAGCCCAGCTCCTGTGAGAGTTGAGGGGAAAACATCATTCTACTCAGTGCCTAACATAAGGCAGAGTGGGTGGCTGCCCACACATGCTGCAAGTCCAAAAATCTGTCTGCTGGATGTTTCCCACATTTCCCAATCTTCCCTCTATCCCTGGCTACTATCCTAAGCCTAGGGCCTAGAGTCAGGACATATTACCCCATCTTTTATTCATCTTTTATCATCTTCTTTGAGGTTTCCACTGCCAGACTAACAAACTGCTAGAACGTGCAGAGGTTTCCATCACTCAGCAGAAAGCCATGGTAGACTGATACTTGCCTCCTGTTGCAGATATTACAAGGAGAAGGGACTGATGGAGAGATGGACATTGAGGCATCATTGCCTAAAAACAGGCTTATGTCCCCTTTCTTTCTCCAAGTAATCTGTTTCATGTTATAGCACCTCTCTACATAAGCACAGACCAATTACTAGTGTTAGAAGCCCTTCTTATACTGAACTTGTTTCCTGAGAGGGCCAAGTTCTTTTCCACATCAGTCAAGTCATACACTTTGGAAGAAGACAGTTGCCCAAGATACAGCAGCAGTGCCTCACTGTTTCTTGGGGCCCACTGATGCAATGAGAACATTTGCCTGCTTGAAAGCCAAGTTTCAGGCCAGTGGCACATGTCCTTAATGCATATTGGCAGAGCAACAGTGCAGGAAAGAAGAATATTCCTGGCTGTCAAATGACTCAGCCTGGCCTTGGCAGTGAATTACCTCTGATGACTGAAGGCACAGAATGACCTGAGGGACTCCGTTCCTTGCTCATCTACATTTTCTTTTGAATGCTTTCTGGGATGGCCTGGAAGCATCTCCATCTGAGACATCCCAGTTACCCTACAAATCTACTCTGCCTTCCTGAATAGCAAGAGTTCTTCTTCATACCATGTGTCTGTGCCTCCCTTGTGTTGTCATGCTTGTTCCTTCACCATCCAGGAACTAGTAATGCATTGTGGCCTGCACCTTTTCTGTATGAGGCTTGCTACTTAATTTTTTTGAAGGTGTAATTCTGAAGAGATCATGGTCTGGTTGGTGACCAATGGCCTATTAAAAAAAAAGAAATGAAATCTCTGATGCAGTGATGGTGACTCCCAAAATAGAGAAGTATTACATGGGTAATACTGAATACTGAATCAACACTGCCCACCTGCTGAGGGTACTGAATGACACCCTCAGCAGGTGGGCAGTGTTGATTCTTAGAGTATGGGAGGCAATGGAGGGAGTGGGGAAGAATGATCTCATCGTCTACTTGCCAGAGAAAGGGTTGAGTCAAAGAAATATAGCTCTCCGACTCCGAAGACAGCTCTACTGAGGACTGTGAGGAAACATCAGAAGCATCCCCTGTGTCTGAACAGGGGTTTCATCTTTCTCTGCAGGGCAGCTAGAGATGTCTGCTAGCCCAGACCATGCTTTGAGCCTGGGAAGCTTAGCAAGAATCAGCAGTGAGGTGTTTCTCCTCTGGGAGCACACAACTAGTGTTACATTAGCTTGTGTAGAGGCAGCTCATACACATACTTCTTCAGGGGAAAAAAAAACTTATTTTGTGAAATAAGAAGATCTCAGTAGGACAAGAATGAACACTTGCAAACTAGTTATATTTCAAAATATTAATTTGGCACTAACATCCATATTGCTTCCATGTGTTGAATGCACTAAATCATTTTAGCATTTGGTTACCATGATCCAGCACTCTCTTACTTTAGAAGAAGCTGTACCGTAAAGGGAGCATTCAGCCTTCCTTTAAATAAAAGTTTCTAGCCCTTTTGCTTGCAACAATAGACTTTAAAACATGTTTAAGTATTATTATTGATTCATTGGATTTAAGGGAAGAAATAGCTGAGTTTTACCTCCATGTCAAGATACGATGAACCTCAGGATCACTTTTTTGTGTAAAGGAAAGTTGACCAAGTGGGAATATCTCTGGGGACATCTTTCTCACCTCTAACCCTCTTCAGAAAAAGGCCTTTAGCCAGGTCTTCGTAATGAGCATTATAGGTGAACAAGACTTGCTTGGAGGTGAATAGTGAGAGCAGAATGCACAGGAATTGTCAGAGAGGGGGAAAATGTTTGTTTTACACATCCACCTCAGAAAGTCAGGGGTTGATTCTGGAGCAAACAGACATTGTATGATCTGTACCAGCAAGATTGTTTTCAGTAAAAGTATACATTTTCCTGGCCTCTATCTAGAAGAAAAAGAGAGCTGGGTTAGTCACATTGTATTTTCAGCATTCATGACTTACTCATTTGAATAGCTTGTTGTGAAAATCCATGACACCAATAATAGCAATACTTAAATTTTGCTACAGCTATATTACCTTAAATAAACAGCAATTTACTTTAACAACATTTCATTAATTATTTTCTGCATATGCCAAGCAAACCTTCTTTATTACAAGTTGTTAATGAGAATTCTCTTCATAATAAAAATATGAGAAATTGAGAATATCTATCAAACAGAAGAAACATATGTCCTGACCACATCAGCAGGTCAGTTTTCCATTCCTCTTGTTTACATGAAACACTGTCTTTAAAACGACACCACTTTTGAACCCTTTTTCCTCTTGGTTGCAGCTAACAATCTTCAGTTGACAATAGTAGTGATGGTAACATTTAAGGGTTTCCTAGAGCAACAAATGTTGCTTATCTGTCCTTAATTTCTCTTCTTTTCAGGGCTTATCTGAGTATTTCTGCAGTACTTTTTGTTCAACTTTGCCTATCTCTGTCAGTAAACACTTTTTGATGGGAGACATACAACCTACACACAAATCAAATCCCACTATAACTATGATAATCCCAGTTGGAGTTCTTACCAGAATATACATTTTAACCTTCCATTTTTTTGTTTCCATACAAGGAAAAGGGTAACAGGTTCTAGCTGTGATTTTCCATGAAGCCAGTAGTTCCATGTGCTAGAGCAAGTGCAATTGTAGAAGTAATCAGCCTCTKTAAAAACAAAAAAAGGTCTCTAGTGCTTGTTGTTGAAACACTAACTTTTAAAATATGTAGACAGATAGGAGCATATAACATTAAATAGTTTTAATCTGGATAAAATAAATTAAGGGTATCTACTGTTGTACATAAATCATCCATATACCTATCTAAAGGATTATTGATCTGTAAGCCAGGACCACACAGAAAAGCTGAAATTTAAAACAATCAAGGTAGCAGAAATATATTAAAATAGATTTTGTATATCATACAGCAAAAATTGTAGACAGGAGCAATACAAGTGAGATGGAACCTGAGGAGTCTGAAGTGCAGCATCAGGCACATAGGACTAACAAAAATGACTGCAGTAAAAGAAGGATCAATTGCAGAAGACAAGTAAAAAGGTGAAAGACCTGTACATGTTAGTCAACTGCAAGACGTCTGTTACTCACAAAGGTGATGGTGTCATGAAAAAGACAAATATACTCTTCTACATGTTTCAAATGTTTCCCACAAAAGAAGGTGAGATTAACACTATTGTTCAAGCCTTGAGAGATCTCATGTGAGATACTGTGTATGGTTCTGATTATTCATATTCAAGAAAAATTAATTCAAACTGAAACCAGACAAAAGATTATTAGATGAATCTATGGAACCCAAGAGACASTGGGTTCTTTCAGCAAAATAAATGAAAGTTGAAAAGCTATATGACTGATGTCTAAGAAAATATTAGTGTTAGGGAAGCACACAGCTAATTGTTTTCACTAAAAATTGGCATAAATTAACTAGGAATAAATGTAAGCTGGGAATAACAGTGCAATTTCTTCTTGTAGGAATAGTATAGGCAAGAAACCTGAGAAGTTTAAAATCAAATTTGATCAGTTTAGGAAACAGATTACATGAGACATTTGTCTGTAATAAGAGAAGACTAGATCTGATGACAGTGGAAGTCCCTTTCAGTCATGTGTGTCCTATTTTGAAGTCAGCCTAAGAAAATTCAGTAACACCTGTCATTGTAAATACTTACTGATAGTGGTAGAAATGAGATATGGCAATATTAGGAAATTATTTATGTTGTTTAATCATGCAGTAATATGTGTGCTATGCATAATTTAATATGCTTTTTTACTCTGACAAATAATGAGCTAGATATTTTGCACATAAAGCCACAAGAAACCTTCCCTATAATCAAACCACTATCCCAACTCTCTTTGCATTTAATGAGCTGGTTCACTTAGAATATACAGCAATATCCTTTTTAATTGGAAGAAGTGTAATATAAAGGAGCTTGATAAAAAAGAAAGAGCTGCAGGAGTTGGCCAAATGTGAGTTTCAGCATAGGGAGTATTGTGTATACACTATTATTTACTTTCTCATTCCTAACTTATACTGATATTCTCCTTATTCCCCTCAGATTCAGGGTTTATTCAGTTTCCTCCTTCTAGAAATTTGGAATCAGCAGCTGGTTATTGTCCATACCCAACCCCCTCATGAGTCATAACTATTTTATCATCTTATGGATTGACCCTAAGAAGAGAAAAGTCATGAGCTTGTGACTCAAAGGGAGTTGTTCACCAGGGTCTGCAGTTTGGCAAGAAGTCCTCAGCAATCCAGTGCTTTAAGTCTGAATAACTTCTTTATGCACAATCTTACAACTAACAGTAAGTCTATTGTGTTGTCATTAGAATATGTTGTAACACAGCCTGTGCACCAGCTGTTCTTGTTGTTTACAACATGAGAAAACTTTCATTATAAAGGCTTATGCTTAAACAGAAAGCATGGCATGTATTCTGCCCATGCTATGAGCATGTAATTCCTATGAACTTGTTGTATGAGCTACGTTTACTGCTTGATGATCAATCAGACCTAATTAAGTTGTGGTTGACTGAACCTTTCATCTTATATCCACCATACATATCTATGCATGGATGTATATATATATATATACACATTTAACTTAGAAAGAACATGTTTATTATTATGCTTGCTCTACTAAACAGGTAACAAGGCGATATATTATTGCTATGTAGAATTAATTGCTTTGGCTTAATCAACCAAGTTAATTGGTATCCTCTTCTGTTTTCTCAAAATCAGCCTTTTTTTTTTTAAAGACTGTGTCAACATATGCAATATGTAGAATGCCCTTCTATTTATGTAATGCTGATAATAAGCTGCCACACAATACCTCTTAAATTCTCAGTAATGAAGCACTGGCATGTGTCTGATTTTTCTCCACATGGTTTTAACGAAGAGCTTTTCAGTTTTACTAGTACATAATTAGAATATATGCATAAATCCCACTCTATTGCTCCAATGTAATTAAAGATCTTTCTTGAAGAGGAAAATTATAAAGCTTTTTTAAGGAGAGTTGCTGAAACTAGAAATCCTTGACTAAATGCATTTTTATGCATGAATCAATTTTCTGAAATATTTCTGAAAACAATTAATAATAGTCTGTTTAAGAGAAAGCATCTTATTTGTTTAATGTGGGAGAGGAGTTTCTCAACATTGTCTACTGTACCACTTTTGTGACAGTGTTAAGAAATGCAGAATGCTCAGGCATTCTGCTCATGTAGAAGTGGAACCCTTTTTATGATAATTAGCTTTAATAAATTTCTTGGCAGTTAAAGTTATTGGCTCACTATCTGAGTGAGTGCTTGACGCTCCCTAACCAGGAGTCATGTGCAGACAAAAGGTCTAAGCACCTTTTGATCAGGAAAGACTGGAAGATGTTTTTACAAACTGTTTGAGTTTGCTAGAAGCAAAACTCTAATAGTCACACTTTCCCAGCAGAAGCAGGCACCCCAAAATTCCTAGAAGAGTTCTCAGATGTCCTCCAAAGATCCCAGAAGATAAAGAAGCAGAGCTCAGAAACCGCTGTGCAAAGTGTTGTGTCTGTTAGCTGCCTCTGTTTGCTGCGCTCTTGAGAATGTTTGAAAAGAGGAGGCTAAGTTTAATATTACTTGTATGGGCCTATAATGTTTACTTCATGAATAGGAGAGGGTTTCTTTTGCATTATGCTTTACTAGAGTGTATAGTATAAGGCATCCAGAAAAACAAATTGGCTCTAGTGACCATTAAGTAGTGGCACTAAAGAGCCTGATAGGTGGGAGAAAGGCAGAAAACAGACCCTGTACTTTAGGCAAACAGATTTCAGTTTATCTGGGAAGCTGTTAGGTGGAACCGCATGGGAGACAGCTCTGAAGGGCAAAAGAGCTCAGGAAAGCTGGCAGGTCTTTAAGGACAGCATCCGCCAAGCACAAGATTTTGTCAAGGAGAAGCAAGGGCAAGGCTGCTCAACAAGGAAAAATGAGCTGGGAGCTGAAGGTGAGCACAGCACAGGCAAGGACAGTGTCCTCACTGTACCTGAGTAGGGTGAGTGGAGCAAAGTGGTGACAACCATCAGCAGTCACAGACAACGCAAGAAAAGGCAGGTCCAGGGTCCATCCAGGTAGTCTAGTCATGAACAGCAGGAGATGGAACCAGAGACAAGACTACCCATACAGTAGGCCCAAGATCCATTCAGGAGGTCAGAGGCAGAGATAGCACTAGAGACAAAGCTACATACATACAATGTGTTTTCCTGGATAGACTCTGGAACTCAGTCAGTAAACTAGAATAGCAGGAGACAGGACTGGAGACAGATATATCTACCACATCACCCAGGCAAGGACTGAGTGCCAAGGCTTCAGCTTAAATTGAGCTCCTGGACTAATAAGCAGAGGACGTGGGTGAGGGTCCCAGGTGAGGCTGGTCAGGGCAGTTAAGGCCTGTTGGTGCACTAGGACCCTGGCAAAACCATTTATCCTGATATTCAGGAAAACAGCTAGACGTATTAGAAGACCAACTTGAATAAGCAGGGAATTCATGACTGTGTTCCAGTGCAAAAAAGCAGTATAGAGGAGGTGGAAGCAGGGACAGGCTACAAAAGAGGAATTTAGAAACATTGCCCATGCACATAGGCATGGTGTTGGGAAAGCCCAAGCTCAGCTGGAGCTGAGACTTGCAAGACATGTCAAAGGCAACAAGAAGAGTTTCTACTGCTACATTTATAGTAAAAGGCTGAACATGCAAAAATGTGGGCCTGTTGTTGAATGGGACCAATTATTTAATGACAGCAGGCACAGACAGGGTTGATATACTTAATTTCTTCTTGCCTTGGATTTCACCAAAAAGGTCTTTTAGGCTTCTGGGCTAAACAAAGGGTTTGAGGAGAGCTAACAGCAATGGATGGGGATTGAGTCAGGAATTACTTAAGAGAATTTGTCCCATACAAGTTCATGGGACCAGACAGGCTGTATCTGAGGAAACTGGATGATGTCCTCCTAAGATCAGCTCTCTGCTGACTCTTCAAGCACAGAGGCTTGAATAGCCTCTTGGTTGGTATTTACAATTAATCACAAGAAATGCTACTTGGCATTGGACTAAACACTGCCACCTCCCATAAAAAGAAAAGAAAGGAAATAAAATACATTTGCTTTTAATTGAACTCTTGAGAAAAAAATATCATTGCTCAAAAGAAAAAACAAAAGAGAAGCCTACTATGAGGCTTGATGCATTTCTAATCTAGAGAGTAGAAAAAGGAAGATTTAGAATAAGGACCAGCAGAGAAAACTCCTTTCATTTTTCTATTCAGCTGTTTTCTGCACCTTTTGTTTCCTCTTCTTATTCTAGTTTAACCTCCTGTGTAATTTTCTATAATCTTGATTTAACTACTGCATACTGTTTATTCTAATTTTGASAAGTGTTGATATTTAATCTCTGTTGGAAAACACAACCAAGTTTAGCACCTCAGAGAATCTGTTTACCTGTGAAAGCAAAGGACAATTGTATGTTATGCAGGTCTTTTTTCATACATACTTGCAATGATGGATGTCTGTGTTGTTAGGCTATATGATTCTACTATTTATCTAAAAAATTGAGCTTGATATCAAAAATCAAATGTAAGAGGTCATGAGGAAAGTCACGTGGCTAATGTCTTACTGAATTATCATCCAAATTCTGAAAAGTAGCTGATCAGGGATTACACAGAGTAAAATACTTACTTGCCTAATGACTGTAAGCATCGCAGCACTAAGTCATCCTCTGTGTTAACTTGAACTTATGTCTGAAGGTCATAGTTTCCACTGATAAGCAACAGCAAGTAGAATGCATAGACAGATGACAATAATGCCGTGGATATAAATATGTAGTGGACACTACATATAGTAAAGACATTTAATAACTGAAGAAACTCTTTCTCTGAAGAATGACTTCTTGAATAGGGAGGCTATGAATGAGAACTGAGGGAGCAGAACTTGCTGAGGGAGCAATATTGTTGGGCCTGCAGCACTACAGAAGGACACAGAAAGATGTAGCTCTGATGGAGGCTCATTCTCTTTCCTGAAGGCAAAGCAAAAAGCCTATTTTCCTGTGGATAGTGTGGAACACATGTACAAAAGTATCTAGCATGCGTTTCATGTTGTAAATCTCACTTATTTCTAAAGAAGAGGAAATACTTTATGTGCTACAGAAGAAATTGCTTATGTCTGCTGGCCTTTATTACCATAATAATAATTTCCTCAGCAGCTGGCTCAGTGCTTGAATCATAGCCATCACCTTCATCCTTTAACTGTTGATATGCTTCACTATCTTCTCATCCCCTGCCCTCAGTGACAGATTACTGGGATTTTACACTTCTAATTAGCAAGCTGTTTATCTTGTTCTTCTCAGAGTTCATTTCATGTGAGAGGAGGTGGAGGAGGATGTAGGTGAGTGGACAATGGATGTTAGATATTACTAACATCACCATGTCCCTCGGATGTGTAACAGTGTTTTAGTCTCTGTGTGTGCTGCTAGTATATGGGTAGTTGGACTAAAGGGCAATATTTTAGGCTTGATAGCTCTTACCCTAGTGTCTAAAATTAGAAAACAAATACATACTTAAATTCATTCTTGCAACACTGTCATTTAAATTCAGCAGTCCAAGAGTAAAACTGAACTACATGCCCTCTACCATTGTGACTAAAGTTAATGATGAAATTCATGTTATTTTATACATCCATTAACAGAATTATGCCATTGAATCATTGTACAGGTACAGCTTTTGCACAAGCTGTATGACAGACTCTTGCTTTATTTCACACAGCCTAGGACCTTTTTCTTGTTCTGTCAAATAAGCGTATGCCTCTACAGAGCTATATATCCCAAAAACTGTTTAAAAAGGWTAAGCCTGAAAAGGCAATGCTGAAGAGCTGTAAATACTCTATGACGTGCTATTGTAGTCTTAATTCAACTCCTTTATGCATATTCATTACAATAGCCTTTAACTACATAATCACCTATTAGCATTTCACCCCCACCTTATTCAGCACTCAAGGGACAGTTGTCACTTAAAGAGCAGCTATTCAGATTCTCTTTAATCCTCAATCTCTCTGTGGAACCTCATGCACAACATACTGCACAGCATGCAGACCATACCTTAAATACAGAATCATCAAATTCCTGCTATCTATAGGCTATAATTTAAGACATTTAAGAATCTAACTTTCTAAATCAGTGGGATCAAAGTGCTCCCAAGTAAATTAAGTTTAAAATCTTCCCTTTCTTTCTTTAAAAAAGGAAAGAATCTATTTCTACTATAGTCTTTGGAGACAGGATGAACTATTACCATAGGGAGAACATATTACCACGTGTCTAAACTGAAGCACAAGGATTATCAGCAAAATTGCCAAAAATATCAGAAATTGCCAAAATTCAGAAATGCCAAAAATAAGAGAAATTTTATCAGTATCTGGCGCACTATGATGGGCTCCATTGCAGCAGCAACACTTACTCAGATATTGACGGGAATGAAGCCTGCGTAGTGTGGGATTCTACTGACTATACAAAAGGGCCCTAACCAGGTCACTGAGATCATTTCTCAACTGCTCAGAGGAATCTCATCCATATTAACCAGAGTGCAAACCACAGTGTGCCTCACCAAGCAGGAGCTTTGTGTTGTGGTCAGACAGAGAATACATTCCCCGTTAGCTACCCAGCTACTTTGTCTCTTCCTGAGATCCTGAGTGTTATAATCTCCAGAGTCTTTTTAGCACCATAACAATGATACATTCCTAGATAATGATGATTTTTGTTTAGTGAACTAGCCAATGAGAAGCAATAAACAGCTACAGAGTTTGTAGAGCAGGACTGTACATAACACATGTACAAATGATCTGAGCTAAGGTTAAAGAAAAAGCCTAGTTTTGGCATTTGCATCTTTTGTAAACTTGATTTGGAAACAATACATTTCCTTGATGGTCATGTCTGGGATGCTTTCAAATACCCATTCCTGATGAAGCATCTTTATATCTTTATGTTTCTGCATTCTTTTTGATCCTGACAAATTTCTTTTCCTTCTCCACCAAAATATCCTCAACCATGAAAATTTCCAGAATTGATTCTCATTCCCTCTATTGCAAGAAATAGAAATGATCTTAGAGTATAGCAACTTTGAGAAACTCAAAAAAAGGATTCAGCATTCCTTTTTCATATGGGGATTTTTGTAAAATAATGTGTAAATAAGTAACAAAGTTTTTCATGTTTTGACATCCTGCCTTTGATTGCTTGGTCTGTCCAGTTTCCCTTCTGTCTCTATGCCTATTCTTATTTCCTCTTATGTACACCATTCAGATGTATGCTTCTTACTCTTCCTTACAGTTTTCTTTCTCTCACCCATTATTGGTTTAATTCCTTTCACATTCCTTAGTCTTTAACTAGCTTCCTACTACTCCTCTGACAGGAACCATCCTCTCTCTATACATCCTGGCTAACAATCAAGTTATTTCAAGAAACTTGAAATGACTGATGAGTAATGACTGTTCACAGTCAACTGCTCCATTCTTCCTTTTTTGTATTAAATTGTTATCCCATTAATTGTTTTTCGTCTAAATTAGATTTTAGCCCCTTGGTGGGGGGGGACGGACCTTATCTTTCATGCACTTCTAAAGTACCATGTACAGTTATATATTTAGAAATATTCATATGTTTGAATATCATTTTAAATAACTACTTAAAAATCTGTTAGAAAAATATGCATAGAGCAAGAAACAATACAGGAAGCATTACAAAAGCATACAAATAAGTGTAGAAAGAAGTAAGTGCAGAAGAAACCTTTCCACAAACATACAATCAGCTACAAATATTATCTTTCATCATGGACTCTCTCTGCTTGCTTTCTACATTTATATAATCAAGTTTCTTTGACACAAACACCTGGAGAAAATGAATTTTGATCAGATACCTGAGCATTCATGAAAAATATCAGTTACATGTGTGGGAAATGTTGCAAATTTGTATGAGAGCGCCATAATACCAAAACTGAAACCTTTATTTCACTACAGAAAAAAAAAAAAATTACTCATCCTAGTCACAGTTAACCTACATAAGGCAAGGGGTGAATGGATAGTTTGTGATATCATTTCTGAATATGTCTGTCAAACTAAACACCCTGTTTTGCTTTGTGTGTTTTTTCATCTTGCACAGTACCTACTATTTTAGTCTAAAGTCATTCAGGCATTACTGAAAGCTATACTGAAAAAGAGCTTCTTTACCAAAAAGGTCCCTATTAAGCTTGAACTGGAGAGTGGAATAGCCAGGATGTATCATCTAAACTGTGCAACATGGGCAGTCAGCAGTGCATCTGCGCTTCTTGTCCCTCCATCACGCAGCTTGGTGGTTCTGCTGGAATACACCACAGACCTATCTTTGCAAAATCCCCAGATTTTCATGCTCCTGGCCCCAGGTTTACACACAGGCCTAGTGAATTGACAAGGAAAAGACTAGAAAAGTCCTTCAGTARTGAACTGATTTCATTATGGGAGAAATTTATTCTACATAAATATTAATAAATTTTCTATTTATTTATAGGGAAAATAGATGTCTAATATATCTATAAATGCTGTATTTGCCGCAGCTAGCCTCCTGACTAAGAAGGGTGACTATTTAAGATACTCATTTATGAAGAGAGACCTTCTCCCTTGTAAAAGACTATACCAAGCAGCCAGGACATGCTTTACCCTAGTGCTTGAACCAAACTCCAGTTTCATGGCTTATGTGACATTATAAGGAAGAGATATCATTGTCTGTTTTATAAAAAGATCTGTAACTGCAGTACTATGTAAGATAACAGTGTTTGGAATTAAAAAAACTATTTTGTTAACCTTCTTTTCATCGCTCTTCTGAAACATTTGTGCGTGAAGGGTGTACCTAGAAGATCTTACAGTCAAGTAGATTCTGAAGAAAACATGTCCAAAGCAGATGGCCGCTTAGAAGGGCTAATCCCCTAGGGAATAAGGAGCTTCACTGTGAGATCCTCTTGATCCAGAAAGATGTCTTTTCAAAGCCTCTCCACCCACTCTTCTTGTTCCTGAAATTAAGCTTATGTATCACAGTGGCAGTCTGCCCCTCTACAAGGAATAGCTGCAGCAATCTGGCACAGAGGTTTATGAGAGCAGCTCCATCAACCCATCTCCAAAAAAGCATCTGCAATCTGCTTGTGGGCAGTCCTTCCAAAACCTACTCTGCTTCACTCCCTCAAACAATATCAGCTTCTGGGACATATGGGAAATAGTGGACAGAACGGTATGCACTCCTGGAGTGGTAGGACTGTTATTGCCATGATTAGTCTAAGAATGCCAAGATGAATATAAGTGTCTAAGAATGTGTGCAAGTCAGGATTTATAGGAGAGGTACTGATTTATTTGGAAAAAAAAATGGCAAGTATCCAAGGACACTGTCCATTCACCAGGTTGGCAATGGATGGAACTAAAAGTTATAATGGTATTAATCAAGGGATGCAAACATTTTATTTGAAAAAGGGGGAAAAAAAACAAAAATAGAGTTCACAGTTAGATGAAGTCTATAGTGCTATCACTGTTGTAACCTCTAATGTAAAAGTCAGTTAACTTAAAGTTAACCATTCAAATGTTTATCTAGCTAAATCTTCATCCTGAATTCTTGTTTTCCAAGCTTAGCTTTATGTGTTACTGTCTTTAAATTACTAGTAATCTTCAGCCTAACCAGTTTAAAGCTAAGTCCATCATGCTAACTTTTGCTGTAGTCACAGAAGTGGCGACAGGTAGCATGACAGTATGCTTGGAAAGATACAGGTTAATTGTAGGGAAGATATTTCACTTGCTAAAATCGCAAAATGCACTTTTCCAAAAAAAATGGAGTAATATTATGTGCAGACATTGTTCTATTAATATTAGAACCTCTAGAACTAGATTGAGGAACTTAATATAGGAATGCAGTTATGACTGGCTTCTTCTAGATTTTCTTCTTTAGGAAGAATAAAACATATCTCCAGGAGATGATTTAGATTATGTGAGGTCTGAATCACTTTCTGTGGACGCTGTTTCTCTATAGGTTTTGGTGTTCATGGGGTACTGCCTTCATCCTCTGCTGAATAGAAATGCACAGAACTGTTTTAAACCTGATTTGTATTGTGATTGACCAGAACTTTACCCATAATCTTTCTAGAATAACATAGTTTCAGCCCAGTTCATAGGGAATCAATCCCAGCCTGAATCCACTGGCTCTCTACCCTTTTGCTCTCCTTTTCAGAGACAAAATTACATGTACAAAGAACTTCATAGGAAGCCTAAGCATTTTTCTTAATGTCCTCTTTCCTTAGCTTTACCTCCTGCAGTGGTGAATTCCACAAACTGAGTATCTACAGCCTCTTAAGAGGGAACTGAGAGAAAGACATCTGTAGACAGACTGACTAGCTGAAGAAAAGCAGGATATGGGAGAGGTGCTGTCAGGGGGGATCTCCCCAGCAAGACAGAAACTGATTCAAAGTAGTGTAGAAGCCAGCTGCAAGTATATCAAACTGAAAATGTCAGATAGGATGGTGGAATCAGTGGGGATGCAACAATCAAGACAGAAGCATAATTAAAATTAGGAAGTAAAGGTAAAATATTGTGAACATAGCTTCAGCTTTGCTTCCATAATTAACAAACTGGCTGCACCTGACTAGATTATTCATTTTAGCTCAGGAGTAACTCAACCCAACAAGAGGTAAGAAAGGGTCAAGAAGTACCTCAGATCCTCATTTCTGGTGAATATGAGGCCAGGAGATTCTCCTGTGAGGGTGGAGGATCAACAAAAAAAAAGCAAAAGAAGCTAAGGAAGGAGGGTAGAGAGCAGAAGAGAAGTGATACAGAGAATGGATACTGAACATGTCAAAAGAAAGATGATGGCAGAATAAATGGAAGAGGAAAGAAAGGGAAAAAAAACCTAGACAAGATTTAGATGAAGGTGTGATATGGCCAGGAAAAGAGGAGGTGAAAAAAACACCATGAACCTGGCAAACCAGCTAATTAGCCCATGAGTGAAGAGATTAACAAAGCAAAGACAGAAGGCAGTCTGTCTAGAGAAAATTTTAATCTTGATTTAGGTGCTGAAATAGATATGGATGAAGATGGATTAAATTTTAGCTGAAGAAGATGGTGACAACTGTACTTATTGGCCTCCTAGATCAGGAAGTTTTTTCACAAGAAAAGGGTAAGGTTTAATTAAGCTTATAATATTGGCTTGTGTAGTTCCAGATCTTGACAGTTATAAAATTGTCTCGTTTTATGGCAAAAGTATTCGTTTTAATGTCCTACCTCTCACCTCTGCTTTACTTTTCGCATTAGCAAATATGACATGCTGAGTATCTACAGCCTCTTAAAAGGTCTTTAAAAAGAATGACTAGATGAAGAAGAGTATGGCAAAAGTGAAGATTTGGACTGCCCTTCCACTGATTCTTGCTCTCAGTTCCTGTCTTTACAATTTGCTTCTTCCTGGTGGTGTGGAAGTAGCACAATAAATACAAAATTTGCTGCAATCACCTAGACAGCACTTTTTAATGCAATGACACAGCCAGATTTGATATACATTCCTTTACTCATTATTTAGGTTGGATATACACTGATGTAACTAAGAGCATAATTTGTCCTACTGACTGCAAAATCAAAGCTGCAAGTACTGTAATACATACAATGAAAAATCCATGCCTAGTAGACAAAAAGGATAGACTCCCAAATCGCCGAGCATTTGTCTGTCTTCTCTTATTAAACTGTAAAGAAACAATCTTCTACTGTTTGATTTTAAGGCACCTAATCCAAAGGAATCTTGATGTCAGCTAGGATCTCTAGGTAGTATTGTAAATAAATAATAATAAATACTGTACAGTGATGATCTGTATTGACCTGTGCTATGTATCTGTATGATGATGTATCTGTATGACCTGTGCTATGCTCTATGTCAGAGATTAATAAAGATAGTTCATCCCAACAGTCTACCAAGCCTGGGAGATCTAACATAAATATTTTACTAAAAATTCAAGTATTCCTGGAAATGTATAACTTGCCTTTCTATTTGGTAGTCAGTAGGCAAACAATGAATTTAAACCAACTAAAAGTTATTTATTTATATAGAGTTTACATTATTTTTGAAAATCTTTCCTATAACTGTGAAAGAACATTTTAAAACTATTATTTAATTTTTCTGACTTCCAGATGCAATGTAGATGAAGTGTCTGGCAGATAATAAAAGAGCTGAAAATGGAATTCTTTCCACTGGTCTCAGTGGACCTTAGTTAAAACTGGGCAATGCCCCTCTAACCATGTACAGGCAAATGAAGTAATTCTATGTACAGAGCTATCTATCTATTCCTAAACCTCCTTGCACTTTCCTTTATTAAGATAGCAGCAGGAAACCCTGGCTAGTTTACAAGGAAAAGCAAACAAATTAAAAACAAAAAACAAAAAAAMCAAGCAACACCGATTGCTGTCTCAGTAACTTCTTTTAGAAAGCAAAAAAAAAAAATCTACAAACATCAGACAAACAGTATAATTTCTTATGTAATTCATCATTTGTAAAGTCAACAACAGCAAAAGTTTTACATTTGATGTAATTCAATTTCTCAGTCAGGATGCTAAAATGGTTCTTATCCATATTTTATCTAATAAGAAAAGCTTTTAAAAGGCTAATTATGCATATCATGAGATTATACCTTTCACATAAGATAAAGTCAATGACAACAATAAAATATTTCTGTTCGAAATGTAAACATCTAAGTAAATAATGCTTAAAAACAGACCAGAAATACATATTAACATTTACCACTTCCTATGGTTCCATTTGTGTTTCTCATACCATTCTATATATGTTAGGAAAATCAACCATGTAATGATTATGCTATTATTTTCGCTTTATAGATGTTGCTACCAGATTTACTTAATGCAAGCAGTATATAGACCCATCATAGAGCAGTTCCCCTCAGGAATCTGCCTGAAGCTTTCTGTTGTAATGGCTTTTTTATGAGAAAAGGACAAGACTAATGTCAAAATTTACTGTAAAAAACATAATTGTGTTTCAAGCACCTTCCAGGTTACTTCGGGAGATTATGATATGTTTATGAGCTGACTAGTGTTGTTCACTTCAGTCATCAAAAATATCAATAATGGATATTTTGACATGATGAGATCCACTTGTTGGTCAGCTTAAGTCAACATTAGCAGATGTCATACTATATAAAAGAAATATTTTAGAGCATGTAGGGATAAATCCCCAGATATGGCATTTCCAGGTATCAGTGATGCAATGTGAACTAGGTAGGTATAGGAACACTGTTCTGTACTGATTGTATTTCTGAAACATTTTTACACCATACTGATAAACTGTGGAGAGCTGCAGAATAYTGGAAACATGATGAGAAGATGATTTCAGTGTATGACCCTAAAAGATACAACAGAGCAGGTTGTCTCCGTGTTTACTTAATCCTGAGCACACTAGAAATACAGACAGCTAAAAAGGCTCAGGGGAAGAACACCTCATTTTGGAAATGGGTGAAAGCTGAGAGTTACTAAAGAGTCTGCAGTTCACATCTGATAGAGAAGTCATCAATCCAAAGTTCTATTTCAGTAATATGCTTTTCTGAATTTCTTTTGAGACTTTGGAACAGTTCAGCTAACAAGAAGGTCACGCTAATGCAAACAAGGATTATAATTGATCCCATATGGTCAAATTCAGACCCTCAGTATTCAGTATAAGTGAATACTCTTTTCAGTGTAATCAGCATTGTGGAGTCCTGATAGCAATACAGATTTTGAAATCTTGTACTCTTATTAAAAAAACAAAGAGGGAAGAGAAGTACAGGCATGAGAAACAGTCAAAAGAAAACAGGAATAAACAATCTTAAAACTGTGCAACCAAACTCTCTCCCTTTATTTCACAAATTCCGTGGGCCATGCAAGGGAAGAAAAGGAAAGTTAGGTAAATACTTTTTTTAGGATTTTGCAGTGTGAATAGTCATAATGTATCATTGTTTACACTCCTATAGTAAACATATAATCACAGCTTTATATCATTGCCCTAGCTGCTCCCAGCAAGTACAAATTAGATATGGTTATGAACAAGCTAGATTTTTTTCTTGTAACTTTGAGCTTTTTAAGGAACATTTTTAAAGTTCTACTGACCTCTGTAGACACTAAAAAAATAGCAGGAAAATCTCACATCTGGAAAAATGAACTTATTTACATGCATTTTGTTAGCAGTCAGTCCATCAATTCTAGTTTTTAATGAAGCATTTTTTTCCTTTTGGCAGAACTATTTACTCGTATTAGAAACATGCATAATTTCCAGGAAGAGGTTCTTGCAGCCACCTGTAGCTGTTTCACGAATGACTGATCTATGTAGATGTCATAGGTAAAAGGAAAAATTATTTGAATTGTAAATTTAAGCTTGCAGACTATGAAATCTCATTGCAACTACTCTGGGCAGTATGTTGAAGACCCTGGAGATACTTCTTTAGTTGACATTTGAGACTGACACAAATAAATGAACGAAGGCCAACAAACCTTGTTAATCATAGCTACAATATCAATGCTAGCCTAACAAAAGAATTAGCAATGTACAGCTGCTGAAAAAAAAAATAGACATGTAAGGAAAGATTTTGCTCTAATATCCAATATTCAGGATGGCTCATGTGAAGCAGAGTTTTTCATCTCTTTTCAACTGCTTCAGGGAAACACAGTCTCTCTTTTTGAGGCTGGTGAGATGGGACAGTTGCCTAGACAATGATGAAGAGAATGTGAATTTTGCTGGAAGAGATGAACTGAACAGGAGTCATAGCAAGGAGAGAGAGGAATGGACTGATGGATCGCTGAAGTTCGAGCTTGATGTTTGCAACCAGGATCCGGGATACGAGTCCCCAGCTGCTCTGCCACGTGCCCAGGTCAAACTATTCACTAGCTGGGAAGCAGGATGGAATGTAACAAATGCCATTTAGGTAACCTTCTACTTCCCCAGTCATTATAATTGGCATTTAAAACACCCGGTCATCACTTAGCCTGCTTTATTTTACTTAACTACACCATCATTTCACGACGTTCTAAAAGGTTTCTATGAATTTATCACTAACATATTTCAACCTTTTTGCATTTGACCAACACTCTGAAAAATTAGTTCTAAAGGGAAAAAAGGCAGAGAAGTTAGCTAAAGTTTCAAAAGTATTTAAACTAGGTGAAAATGAAAAGGTGGTGATTGCATCTGTTTTGGAAGTGTAGAAATTATCATTAACAGATGTATTTGAATTCAGTGACAGAGAAGGCTCATGTAAATGTGAGATAAACGTTTAATAAAAACAACATAGTAAGAGCTAGACTGATGTCAGATATGTATTTACTGACATGTTATACTAGAAATGAATTGGAACATGAAGCACAGTAAGTGTAATAATACTTTTCAAGGTTAAAGAAAGTAGTCCAATTGAACCATTTGGTCCCATCATTCCCTATGTGGGATTTGAGTATTTTTCTGAATCCTTAAATTTAGCATTAAATGTTTCAGATTCTTTTTCTCACTTTTCATGTTTCATTTCCTTACATAATTCTATCATTACCATTATGTGTCTGACACAGTGAGAAGAAAGCAGTATCCACAAACATGTATACTCACAGTTACTGTTATTAAACACTTTGTACGGCACTTTAATTATAGAAAAATAATCCTTCCAGTGTTACACAAATCTGTGATTATGCTGATGAACATTTGTTTGTGTATCCTGTTCATCCCTCAGTTCTCAAAGGAGGAAAAAAGGACATATTTGTATCCCTGCTATATTTCCAAACATGAGCACCATCACATGAAAGCCAATGTAATAACATTTAGGACACGGTAGTATATCGTATTCACAATGAGTTCAGCTGTGAATAAAAATATACAGACCTAAAATACCCAAACTACATTCTAGTAACACATTATATCTTCAGTCTCCCTCAGCAGCAGCGTTTAGTCAGGACAGAAGTCTGGGATGGAAGCCCATTGGGGTCTCTGTGAGTTTTGCCTTTGATTTCACTGAAGCTGAGATTTTATTCTGGAAGTCAGTTTTGTCAATATTTGCTGTATGACTTTTTGGCAAGTCACATTCTCTCTCACCCATTGTTTTTCTGACTGAAAAACAAAAGTAATAATGGCTCTGTATACATCAAAGTGCCTAAAAATTCCTGAATGTCTTTATGTGTACAATTGCTATTAATTATTAATTATATAGCTTCCAGTTCAAAAATAGAGCTGTTACAGAGTGTAAAAATACTATCAAACATACAGCTGACTATTTAAAAACAGGACAAATTCAAGCCAAAATATCCAATCAGATCTGTAACTAGACTCTTAGTCAAAACTCTCAGCATTTTGAGTGTTGCATCCTGCTATTCAGTCTCATCTGATCAAATATTTTAGAAATCAGCATTAAAATAGCAGACAATAGGCTACAATTTCATAGAATTTTGCTTCTAAGGCAGGTTGAGGATGGCAAAGTGAAGGAGCTGCAGTTTGCTTAATAGTACAATTGAAATGTTCTAACAGAAACATTGCGAAATTGTGTGTATTTGGGAACATATATATGAATATATGTGCATATGTATGCATTCTTCCCAATACCTGGGCATTTGGATTTGGGAAAGAGGGAGAAGAGAAGAGAAAGGGAAGGAGAAAGACAGGAGAGGAGAAGAGAAGAGAGAATATTGAATGGTCATATAWCAGTAAAAAGCAAGAGTTAGAAGAAATTTCTATGAATAGCTTTGACAAGAAAGAGTTATGAACAGAATGATTAAAGCAATCCATATGTTCTTGACTGGTGAAAACAATCTATGCTAAAATGACAGTTGTTTTTGCCCTACCAAGTGTTTTGCATAGCAATCAGAGGTAAATGTTTAAGTAGAATTCTGAAGTGTTCTAAACAGTTATTCCAAAGAAAACAATTAATCTACAAATGAAATTATTTCATAATCCAGAATTGTTTTAAGAACAGATAACTCTTTGGTCCCTGAAATTAAACACAAGGGTCTTTTAGAGTGTTTTAAATGAAAATACTTTCAGACAAGCAGGTAGACAAGCTTATTTTCTTTTCCGCTTCTAATGAAGAATGTGCAATTTTGATGACTATATTGTTTATGTAAATGATTGTTTCAGACATTTAAAGTTTCCAGGGAAACATGCTTCATATTCCAACACTGTACATGCAAATGAAAACCTGTCCCCGGTTAATCTACCTTTAAGTTAAGGACAGAGCCTAAAAAGCTTAGTTATTTGAAAAGGGAAAATGAACAGCATCATCTGGCAGAGTGATGCAAGCTGTTTTTGTTTGTATCTAGCAGTAAAAGGCCCCAAATTCTGCAATAACTTGTACAGTAGTGTCACCGAAATCGGGAGAAAAACTCCTTAACACCAATGTAGCATTAAGAAGCAGGCATTCTCTTTATTAGGGCGCTGGGTACACGGGGGATAGCTCCACCCAACGTGCACACCATGTGTCRCATCAYCTAAAGTTTATATTGCTCTATCATATACATATGCATTAAATTTCCAGGAATGATTATACATATTCATTCTATTTCCTAGAACTAATTACTACATTTACATAATCATTACGCATGCGGTCTGAGTCTCTGGGGGTCTTCTGTGGGGGTCTCTGGTGGTCTCTGGTGGTGTCAGAAGAGGTGTCACTCAGCGTCTTGCCATGAACTTTGCTCTAGTTTTCCATACATGGTCTCAACTTGGCCTGCTTCCTTGTTTGAGAAAAACTGTCTCAGTCCTAATCTTGGCTCCAACTGGCTTCTGCTGGTTTATCTGTACTTTCTCAGGATGTATGGGTCGCAGCTGCACCTGTGTCCTTGGGTACGTTTGTCTGAGGCTCCTGTTGAGACTTCTTGTCCGAGCTGGTAACAGTTCCCACAATATCTCCCCCACTTTTGAGACTCTTTCCTGCCTGGGGCCTTTGGTAACAGTTCCCTCCTTTGAGACTTCCAAAGTATGATTTCTTTGGGAGTCTCACCTAGATTGCATAATTCTGATAATACTTTCGACTTTCAGGTACACACAATTGGGTACAACATAACGTAATTAAAGATAGACATTGGATCATAATACAGCACAATATGCATACCACAACTATGGCTTTAATTATTATAAACAATTCTTTTAACCAGGTTAGGTTTGGTAGCCATGAAGTGAACCAATTCCACCCTGAGGAAGAGGACTCCTTTTGTTTTTCCCACTCCTCCATTGCTCTTTCAATTGAGTTTATCCCTTTCTGTTGGGTACAATAGTCTGACCATCCTAGGGGGCAGGTTTAGAAGCAAATCCTGTTCCCCCCAAAATTACCATTGTGGCAAATGGTAGGGAGAATGTTTGACCATGAAGGCCGAAGCAAGAAAAGTGTCTCAGTCTACAGTATCATGAAGGGGTACACAAGGATGAAGGATCACAAAAAGGAAGAAAAAACAAGAAAGAGAGAAAGGAATAGGGAAAGCAAGCAGATCTGTAAAGTTCATCTCGTCATACCTGTAATCTCACCATAGAGAGTCTAACTTCTCTCAGGTCTCAGGAGACAAACAAGTTTCACCATGCAAAAAACTCAGCCACTTTACCAGGCAGCTCTGAAGTGTTTTCAGTATTACAATGCTTTTATAATCTTCCAAATATAGTGTAATATAAATGAACAATATCAATGTGCATTCACCATGTAATATACATACACTATGAATTCAATGGACTTGTCAATTTATATCAGCTGAAGATCTTTTCCTGTACATTTGGAAAACATGATGCTGTATGAAAGAAGAAGTATTGTTTGATTCAATGCATCTGATAACATAATGTACAGGAATCAATTTTATATTTTGTATCCAGTTTACATTTTTTAATGTTTCTGGAGTGTCAGTCTCTCCCTGCCCCTTTTGCCCAGATTCTTATGATGAACCAGTCTTTCTTTTTCTTCCCCATTACCTAAGGGCAACATATCATAACTATCTAATTGTGCAAGCTCCTGTGAGCCACCAGATGCAAAGATACTACATTGTCTTCCTTCAAATCCCAAATTAAAACTCTGTTTTTCTCAATATTAAAAAAAAAAAAACCTGATAACAGCTGTTGGCAGCCTGAAACAATGGACTCCTAGTCTGAGCATCTTTGTCTCTCTATTTCTTTTTTATCTCAGTTCTGTCTGTAGCCATCTTTTGTCTCCTGTCTTTTGCAGATATCAGATTATACAAAGACTGGAAATACCTGTGGCAGAAGCCATTTCCTTTTCCGTGATCAGAATTACACAGTAGAATGCTTGTCTACTACTAATGCTTCTAGGAATAACTGTAATGCAATTAGCATTATTTGTAAAAATAAAAAGTTGACAGTGATAAGTTAATAATGATTACAGTAGTGCTCATAAATATGCTTGTTATATTTATATTCTGCATGTTGTACATTACAGTTTTTCTCAACAGTTCAGTATTTACTGTTTTCATAAATGAAGGCATATCTTTTTTTCAAATACACCAATATAGATATATTTCCATGCTGAGTTCCCTTCCGGCTCAACTTTATTTCTGTGACTCCGTAGTAATCACCTGAGACTATGTAATGGTTCATATTTATTTTTTCTACCATGATTCCTCTGAGTTTACCTGCCTTCATCTCCCTAATAAAGATTAAATCTTTAGAGCGCTTACTGAGTATCAACAACTCCCAGAAACTTAAGTGGAAAGCACAGTGATACTGAAAAGCAGAATTAGCAGGCATGACCCTAAAGACAGGCAGGTAAACAGCTCTTTAAAGAGCCTAAACACACTGCCCATTAAGCTTCAGTGACACAATACTTAAGCATTTTCTAAATACAAATAGGTGTCTGTTTGTGTGTTTAGAAAGCTAAATGTTTTTGCCATCAGGTCATTAGATATACCACAATACAAATCCTCTCATCCTTAACCTTAAATAATTTAGGCACATTTAACTAAATAACCCTTTAGATCTTAACTGCAGTACTTGATCTAAAGTATTTATTTTCTAGACTTGAGAACAAGGGTCAATCCTGGACTAGGCCCAGAGCAGTAACTTGCTTGAATTATACATTGAAGCTAAATCATACCCTGAACTAGTGTATGTATGTCTGGGGGAAACAGACAGCTGCATTTCTCATTAAGGGGTGGTATTGAGAATTATAGAGAGATGCCAGATGCTGATAGCTAACCCAGAAGCAGCAAGTAATTCAAGTTTCCAAATGAAGCTGGTCAAAAATGGACAGCACAAAGTAAAATTGCAAGACTATAGGACTCTGTGGTGCACATAGAGATGCCAGTTAATTTGATTTTAGCTGAAATACACCTGGAGTACTGGCCAAGCTTATGTTTCACTTACGTTTACAATTATAGCCACAACCAGAAAGCCCCCAAAAGCTTAGAGCCTAGCGAGAGCCATCTAAAATCTGTTTTTCCTTTGATAGAATGTCACCTTTACATTATACACAACATAAGGTGTACTTCAGGGAAGAAGACTCTGTAACTAATGCTTGTGCCCTGGCTTTCTCTTCGGATTTTTTGGGAAAGAAAAAAAAAAAAGATTCTGGACATAGGTCAGTACTTCATATAACCTTTCCTTTCAGGTTAGACCCTGCAGTAGATGTCTTTACTTTCATGCACATTTGAGTATAGCACAGAGAATGCTGCTCACAGAATATATATTCTCTCTATTCCCAACCCTACTTTTTATCACTAAAGCTTTTTATAAGAAACACGTGATCCTGCAACAGTGCGATTATATTTACTTCACAGAAATTTGTTTATCTGTCAGGTAAGCCCTGTGCAGGGGACCTTTTTCAGTTAACTAACTGCCATTCCTATAAATCTCATTACAGAACACACTATATCAATCAATTTTTCTCTTGGTCAGCTGGAACACTAAAAGTTATGAAGCCAGGACCTCTACATATAGAGAGATTGTTCCATGTTTCAGGAAGAAATATTTGGGTTATTCTGATGGGATTTAAGTTATTGCATTGAAGATTTTGTATTTTATGTTGTTTGTCACATCATACGAGTGATGAACAGATGGAGGGAGAGTTGAATGGATTTACATCAGCATATAATACTGTAACTATTATGGAAATTTTAGGAGTGGCAGATCAGTTTTCCACAGCTCCTCTGTGGCAGATTTGCCAGCAAGTAGGACCTGTAGTATAACATAAACACTCCACAAATTGTTCCCTGGATCTACAGACAGTCCCCAACATATGGACAATTGGTTTAGAAAACACCATACTAGCTCTTCAAGCATCCCAGAAGCAAGTACATTGGCTATAGAAGTAATGGGTCAAAGTACTGCAATTCTTGCAGTCTTCTAAATGTCAAAATGACCTATTAAAAAGCTCTGAAAGTTAAAGCAGTGCTTAGATTATGCTAGGCTGCACCATAGCCCAAAGCTACATTTCCTAGTAGCTGAGTTGCAAAAGAGTTACAAAAGATCTCTCTCTCTCTCTCTCTCCCCTTCAGAAGTGACTCTATCCTATCCGTAAGTATCCCCAGTAGTTTGGCTATCTGTGATGATGTACAACTAATTTATGACACTAACATATTTTAAGCAAATTATCACAGATTTCAAAAGAGAGAGAGACCTTCTAAACTATAATACTCGACAAACATGGAATTTAACTTGCAAACTTAGGCTTAGATTTGAAAATCTTGATTATGGTGACTGCAAGATAGATATATTTTTATATATTTATTCTTAACTGATACCTTTATTAGATATATGTATTTTAACTGATTTTTACATAAGGCAAACTGTCTAATATTCCATCCTTTTGATAACAGTAGCCAGAAACAATATAGTGTTTAAAAAACTGAATAATTCTGTTAGGAACCTCAGCTTATAACCTTAAATTTCCAAAAGGTGTTTGACACTTGTTTTTTAAAGGTGTCAAATACCTATCACTTCCAACAACTTTAGCTGAAACTCTTCTTGGATATTACTTCTGAAATCTGTATATTTCAGTATCTAAGTTTTAGAGCCACCCTATTATTTTGCAGGTATTTAATTTAGGAACAATAGCTAAGTCATTACAATGTATAGTATACTTTTCCTGCTTTTCATGTTCAGTTTGTCACAGTCTGGTCAGGAAGATCTTATGGAATTTGCAAATACTTGTGTTTCCTGTAAGCAGAGGCTTTTTATTGTTTGTTTACATTTTGTATAACTTTGAAATTCTTTTTGCCTGCAAAATCTATTCATATTATTCTTTTAGAGCAGTTATGGGTGTGAGGATATAGTCTTGCTGCATAAAATAGCTTGTACTAATTTCTACAATTTTGTGCATGTAAAAGGACAAATGAACTAGCAAGTAACATGGATCTTGCTGGTACTTACACTGTAACTGCTACATCTCAATACAAAATGATAGTTTTGTTAGGACAGAGATAAAGAAAAGTGTGCAAACACAGCTGAGTACTTGAACCCCTTGATTTTCTACCACCTTTCCAACTCATTTGTCAATAAAGGCTATGAATAAAGCTTTCATGGTCAAAGGTAAAGTTACAGTTTTCTAAGGTTGCTTGACCTTTGAATGTATATAGATGTTCTTTGAGTAGGAATATTTTAATTACGTTTTCAAAAGTGAAAATTAGATTATGGACAATCAGCATTTCTATATGAAGCAGCCTTTTGAATCTTCAGCTTGCAGGGCAGGCTACTGCTTCCTGAGCTGTAGGAGGTGACAGTCAAGAGCACTGTTTCCTTGAGGGACACACACAGGGAGGCTCTGTGCTGCAGGGCCTGGCATTAAACCTCTCCCGCTTGCTCCCTCCTGCTCTTTTCCTTCTGCTTCCTCCTTCCTTCCTCCCTCTTACAGGCAGAGGGAGCTCCTGACAAGTCTGATGCTGTCAGAGCAAGGAATGGGCTCCTGCACCCTTATGTTGGTTCAGTGGATGAGTTGGAGGGACTAGCTGAACTCTTCTTGTCATGGTGCTTCCAGCCAGTAATGGTATGAACCTTTSTTTTAGTTGGAATTTTTTAGTATCTTTGGCATGCTGCCAAATTTAGCTTGCCAACAGACCCCCCCTAGCGGGGACATCAGTATTTCTACTGCTTTATATCTCAGTCGGCTTAAATACAGTTCCATGAATGAAGTGAAAGTGCATCTCCACCCGAGAGCTATAAACTCTGCCAGGCTTCAAAGGCCACCTACTAACAATGGTGTTACTACAGCTTAACAGACAACCTACCAATTGCCAGAGGTGTGATTTACATGAACATTTACATATATTTGCATAAGCTTGTGTCAGTTTATATTTCCTCCATGACATATTTAAAATAAACGGTATGTGCAAGTAACACTTCAAAAACCCGAACATTGTGTCTTTTCCCAGGCCATTTCCCTCCTTTTGTTTCCTTCCATCTTTGGGAGGAGCTTCAAGCCATGGAGGAGATAGTCTGCTCTGGGGGAGGTAATGCCTAAAAAAGCTTTTGCATTAATAGGTAGATAGCTATAAGCACATATGTTCTACACAACTCTATTTTGCATTTTCAATTGCCAGAATTATTCATAAGGAAAAGTATTATGTAACTTAATACACAGGGTCACTACCAGCTTCCTCTGCTCTACCCTGCTATCCATAACTGTGCACACAAGGAACAGAGGTGGTCTCTCCTGTGCGTCTGCCTCCTGCCTTCCTCCCCAAGGCCGTCACCCACCGCAGACACAGGCTCTGGGGGCTGCTGGAGACGCTGCCAACCCTCGCTGCCCACAGGAGCGTGTGATGAAGGAAGCACTGCCAAAGATGGAGCACATTTTCCTTGGCCAGTTGAACTTAGCAGCTCGTTCAGATCCCTCTCCTGCCCCCCTACAATACTGGCCTGTCTCTTCAGCAATTAGTGGGTGCAGTTGAGCAGAGCATCTCCCCCCTGTCCAGAGTCTGCCCACCCCAACCCTTCTTGCTATCTGTGAACATCTTTGTCCTTTTTGTCATTCAGGCTGGTCATCTCATTTTGTCTTTCACTCAGGCCTCTTTCTGAATCCTCATGCTCAGATTATGTCCAACTTCTGCTTTTTTTTTAGTGTACAGCCTCACTAATATACAGTCTGATTTATCAATCTGCAAGGCTAAAAGTCTTATCTGAGCTCTAATAATTTCCCATCTGGGTCACAGTAGCACAGTCTTCCCTGGCCTTGGCAATCTTGCCCCATGCGCACCCACCTGAAAAGCTGCTGTGGGTCCATAACCCATCTGTCAGCTGTTTCTTCACAGCTCTTTGCAGGCGCCTCTTTGTTCATCCTATCAAGTATAAGATATTTATCTTTTCATTAACAATCTACCGTTTACCTTTCTGTATATGCTGACTCTGATACCTGCTCTTCCTGTTATAATTACCTTTGCCAAATTGTTAAATATTCAAACACAAACATTCCCATGAACTTATAAGAAGGTATTTATTTGCTGCCCCCTGAGCCTCTCATAAACATACTTGTGCTGCAAACTTCACAGTTATAATGTGTATTAAAACCACTACCTATTCTCTTGATTCACGGTTTCCAGTATTGACCCATGGTTTCCATAACTCCCTTGTTTGTCTGTATCTGTTTCCTGTGATCTTATCCTTAGATTTTAAATGCTGTGGAGAAGAGACCATCTTTCTGTTTTCTGCTTGCACAGTGCCCTGCACAATGGGATTCTGATCAAGGACTGGCATTTCTAGGTGCTCCAATAATGAAAACAATTTTGAAAGTAAGCCTCAAAATGTTTTCTATTTTACAGAGACTCTTCACAAAACAATAAGATTTTTTAAATGTGGTCTGTGATAAACCGGACTGACATTTGATCCAATTTCCTCTCTTTTTTGCTACACAGGATGGATTCTTTTTGCTATTGAAACCCATTGTAGGGGCTGAATACGAGATAAAGCAGCAAGTTAATGCCATAAGAGAATCTTTAGAATATCTTGCCATTAAAATGGGCATCCCATCTTAAAACTCCAGGCTGTCAAGCAACAGAATGACATAACCATGTCATCAAGGATAAAAGGGTTGTATTTTTGTAAAAGTTATACCCTTTGAAAAAGTAAATATTACCAAATAGAATCAAGTAACTGTCAGCTGCTTGAAAGCAACCATCATTTTATTCCCCAGGAGACCCCAATGCACCAAGACTTGTTGCAGAACAAGGATCTCTGGCTCCCTCAGCTGAAGGGAAGACTTGATGTACTTTCCCTCTATGCTAAAATCAAATCAAATCTACCATGTTTTTTGGTCTCATCAATCCCTAAGAGCGTTTTTAACAAGTTGAATGAAAACAGATGGCATAATTTCTCTCTTTTTAATTCATGGCAGGTCATGTGCTTTTTAAAAACACTATTATTAGGCAACTTTGGATTTCTATATCTGTTAGATATTATATCTGCTCACTTTATTGTTGTGATGTTATGTTTGACAGTTACTTTTCAAAGCAAAGCCCAAATCACCTATTATAATTATTTACCAGACTTCAGTGGCTGAGATATCGTGCATACATTTGTGCCTCTCTACAAGATCTAGCACGTACCAGTGACCAGCTATCACTGATGGAAATCATTCATCTTTAAGAATCTTCTTGCTGTCTGAATTCTTTAAACTTGTGAGATGTGTAACCTCGAAGAATTTATTTGCCTTAATAAGCAGCATTTAGACATATAACATTCCTCACAAGAGAGCAAGAAATCTTGCTGCCAGAACAGAGTGATAGGCAGCGGAAAGTCAAATATTTTGCCAGAAGGGAGTCCTTTCCTGGTTTTTATAAAATCCCTTCACTGCCATTAGCGCATTTTCAGCAGGGACTTAATTTTCTTATAACAAAGAAGGGTGACCTTTAGGGTTCATCAAGGAATAAAAATTAAGACAAACCTCAGTACCTGCAGGTGCATATGAAAGCATTTAATGCTGAAAGTGAAGGATGTCTAAAGTATTAAAATGCACTGACAGAATTAGTAATAGAAATGTTTCTGTAGCAAACTTTCCAAATGAAAAAGCTTATTCCATACAATCCATAGATGGTTAATCTACAGTTTTCTTCAATGTGTGTAATTCTTGACAGCAGGAGATGCACTGAAATGGCACAAGCTTTGTCTGAATGAGCAAATGGAGCTATTTGAGAAAATAAAAAGCCCTAAACACTGATTACACACAATACTGAAAATGATAAATTGTATCCTAGTCTTAGTATAGTGAGCTGTATAAAATGTTTTGCCCCTAAAGCTAAACAGAAGAAATCGACTTCCATTTCCATCTATTCTCCCTCTTCTCCCCACACACACCATGTTTCTTGGATGGAAATGTTTCTCTGTATTCTTGGCCAGTGGCACTAGTTTTGCCATATGTACAATATTGTGTTCACTAAATAGCTAACAAAAAAAAAAAACAAATTTAATATTTACTTCTCAAAAATGTAAACATATGAGTCAAAGTGAGGAAACATTGCTTCAGCTCATACACACGTGCTCTGTTATCTGTTTCATTTTCTCTCAGTCCATTTCTTGAATTGAGACAAATAACAGCACCAACAGATTATGCTTTGTAAGTCCCTAGAGCAAGCATTTTCTGAGATTTTATGATATCAGTAGCAGGGGTAGCTTCAACCTTTGCTTTTACAGTACATGGGTATTTCCATTCATGACAGGTTTTTTTATTATTGCTTGGTTTTCCCCTCCAGAAACATGTTTAGTTCAGGCTGGTTCCTCCCTCATAAGCACAGGGGTTTTTTTTTTGTTTTAAAAAACACTCAACTTTGATTATATCTTATTAAATCTGAGTATTTAAGAAGTTATGAATAATTCCCCTGAAGCTCAAAGAAAAGTAAATATGGATAAAAGAAGTATATGATGCAAGAATGTTATTTTATTTTTCTCTTGAAATGATTGTTAATTCCCTCATTTTACTGTCTGTGCCGTATTTGCAAGCTGGCACTAAGGTCTATTCTATCTCGCTACATTTTAAAACAGTTCTCTTTGTCTGCATGATCTCTTCAGCTCCAAATGACATCTCCCCAGCCACTTTCCCTTAAGGGACTTAAAAATCTTCTGAGCTTTAATTGGGATCTGGAGTCTAAAATGAGTTCTCCACTCCTGCTCTTGTAGCTTTTGCTTTTGCCTGCTGACTTTTTTTACTTTTTCTGGGAAACCAGCTGCTCTCAGTTCTTTTCCTTTTGTGTTTTTTATTGTTGTCACCTCAAGTTAAAAATAAAATACCTGCACAAAACTGTATACTTCCCTCTGCTGCTTGGTTTGGATTTCAGAGACTCTCAGTGCTATCTCCTAAATTGTGAGGAGCTGCCATCCCATCCCTGAAGGTTTCTTCTCCTAATCAGAATGGATAATCAGCTGCATATTTCATACTTTCCCTCTGGCATCCTACTGACTCCTGTCTTTTGCCTACAGTTACATATTTCTCATATTCAGGCATTTTTCCTCACAGCTTCTTACCCATCATATTCTCCTTCCCCTTGTTGCTACCTCATACTGTTCCCAACCATATTCTAGTATGCCTTAGTTTATCTAGTGACATCTTTTCCCCCATTCTCGCCTGCCCCGGTGCAGTCATGTTCCCAGGATATCCAGCTTCCTGCTCTTCCTCTGCTCTTCCCAGCCACCTCACAGTCTCGTCTTCCATGGCCTTCACATAGGAATACATCTCACTCTATAGATGATATAGAGAAATAGGCACCTCTGACAGAGATTCCCCAATCCTAGAAATGTGTCCTACACGACTGGAATGAATAGTCCCTCTGGTGATGACTGTTTCTGTCCATCCTCTCTGGAGCTAGCAGATTAGCTTTACTTTTTGCTATATTTAATAGATAAAGGTAGGAATTCCATTCCTAATTAAGTGTGTATTAGAGCAAGGTAAATTTGTCATGCATGTCTTTTCTGTGACTGTGTGTATTCATTGATTAAATGTCTGTGTTTTAGATATAGCAAAAATTTGGTGAGATGAATCCCATTCGTGGTCACTAAGAGGCAATCATTTCTTTGGGGACCAGACAAAAAAATAGTAGTCACTTTTCCCTGGGTTTTCACCTAAATTCTGGGACTTTCACCCCCAAATAAACTGGGTTTTTGCCTAAAAATTGAATGTGAGAAAACAAAAGTTATTTAGGAGAAGGCAACAAAAGCAAAATGCAGTCTTAAAATAAATTTCTCAAATATGATGTCACTACTTTTACAGAAATTACTAACCTAACTTCTTTTTAGTAATGAAAGACATGTTTGTATTTTTATCTGTATAAAAATAATCCTTAGACCTTTGCCAATGGCCAAGAATAATCAGTCCCCCGTTTGTTAATCCTGATATCCTCAGCTGTTGTTTCCAAACAGCATCTTACCCCAAGGCTTTCCAGTGTTGCTGCAGACCAATAAAATGAAGGAAGGAAGGAAAGAAGGAAGCAAGGAAGCAAGAAATGCAAACACAGAAAAGGAATGACTTACTTTACGACTCCAGTACTTTTATTCATGGGCCAGTAAAGCTCAAGACTACTGTGTCACAGTCTGTGCATGTGTAATGAGAAAGATCACCTCAAAGTAACAATACTTTAAGTATGTTACATCTAGAGACCTTACAAAGAAGTCTTCAGCGTGCATTTGATATGCCATATGTCTGGCCTCACAATGTATCACAATATTACAAATTTAAAAATTAGTCACTTCCAAAAGGAGAGATTAAATAACTTTGGTTTTGCTACATACATTACTCAGGATGCCAGACAACTCAGTCACATTTCTTTTCTTATCTTTAATTTTTCTCTTTATATAGACTATCTTAATTGGAGATTTTTTGTCTAATCTACTTGAAATTAGGTGAATTAATCAACTTTGCTGGATTTTAAGAATGTTGTGATCTTTTATGTCATTATAGGAGAGGGACACCTCCATTATGGGAATTCATTTACAATCTCAACTTTATCTGTATCTGTGTATGATAAAATGTCACCAGTAAAATCAGTTGCTGTTTCTTTTATTCTAAAGGTAGAACTCTCAGGGGGTGTCATTGAAGTTTAATTAAGGTGGAGAGAGTAAAAGCAGTAGAGATTTGCTGTCTATACCCAGACTAATTGTAAGACAGGATCTTTTCTCACATTTTCGAGAAGAATATGCTMTAATACTCCATATCAGTTTACTGGTTCATAGACACAAAAATAATAGTATACCATTACTTATGTCTTTCATCTGGACTATTAACTATATTCTGCCCAGGCAGTGCTGTAAGAAGACACRTTTCCCCTTTATATGCCCAGCTGGAGGAGTCCTAATAGTTGAGTAAGAGTCCACCTGGAATTGCTGGTTGGGTCTGTGTGAGAAAAGAAGAGGATAATGTCAGCCAGGGAATTATTCAGCCACCCTTTATTTTGCATCCAGAAGATATAACCCAGCTTCAAGAAGATATAACCTAGCTTCCTTTTTACCTCTCAGATCTAGATAAGATTTGTTCCAATGCAAAGGTCTCTGCAGAATCCTTTTTTTTTCAGCCTTACTTTTTCAGAGTTACAAGATCTGTGGCCTCCCCCATATAGAGAGCATTCAAGAAAAACTCCTAACAAGCCAAATGGGTTCTCCCACCTTTTTGGTATGTCAGTGCACTCTCAAATAAAGTTATATTGCTCCCTACAGCTTTGCCTTGCTTCCAGAGTCTGCCCCAGTCCCCTGTCTCCCTCGCTTAAAGCTCTTTGGGCCACTTTTTCATGGAAGTCCATTCCCATGTCATTGTACTGGGTGATTCGAGTGCCCGCCTACCTTCAGGTAAAACCTGAGAATCAGTGCTGAGCTATGAAATGAGAATTAGGTAAGCAGCCAGCGAGTCAACATTGCTGGCCACAACTAACTTTCAAAAATGGTGTTTGTTTTAGATTTGACTTGCTTAATTCTTTCTCTTTTGCCTCTATTCTACATAACACATAATAAAAACCCCTCATTCTTTTAGCTAAGCCTGCTTTCTCCTTTGGGACCAAGGGAAATAATAAATTTTCTTAATTTGCTTGGGAGATTTGCTTTGTGTGATTCAGTGCATTCTTGCAGACAATTGTGAATTTATGCAAACTAACAATTTCCATTAAATCATGCTGCATTACGCATTGAGCATATTGTTTCAGTTTTAAAACAAATATTTAAACCAATAGCAAAACCAAGGGGATCAGCTGTCACACTCAATAGCAGCCATTCCTTTTTCATTGAGACATTTGCTTTCCTCCGTTCCCTTGCTTAATCTTTAGGAGATTCTTGAGAATAATCTGGCCACTAACAGAAGAAAAAAATCAGTGTCTCTATCAGCTAAATGGACACATATGTTTTGCAGTTCAGACTGGGCAACTTCCTTCATTCACTTGTCTTATCATGGCATCTCCTGAGCAGTCTATCATCTGCCTTATCACAGTCTGGATCTGTTTACAGGACCTGAGGGACTGACACATCAACACTTCTGAAGTTTCTCTCAGTGTATAAGAGATTGCAGGCATTAATCACRGAATAAATACCTTAGCCACTTCCCTCCCTGCAGCAAAAAAGAGAGTGGCGTTGGCAGAGAGAAAGAATAAGAAAAATCAGGAAAAATAAGATTGTTGGGGCCTAATTCAACCATCCTTGTAGTTAAAGGAAGACTTTTCACTGACATTAAAGGAGATGGATCTGCCACTAAGGTCATACAGGCCATGGACAATATTTGAAGTTTTCCTCAGAACTGCTTGTAGTATTTTCAAATTCAAAATCAGATGAGCTGTGAACAAACTGAAGTGAGGGGACAAGCAGATGAATTATTTTCCAGGTGTCTATAGCACAGTGCCAGGAGTCATGGTAGCTARTTAGAGAAACTGGAAGTTCTCACTGATGAAAAGAAATAGGATATAATTGGTATTGCAGATACATGGTGGCATGATTTATGTGACTGGAATTTTAAAATAGTTAGATAAAACATTTAAAAAAAAGAGTAGGTAAAAGAAGTGAGGGTGGCACTCTACTTTAAAGAGATGGTTATCTGTGTTAAAGCTATTGTGTAAAGACAAACTCTATTGTTCTTGGAGACTTCAATCTTGAAGACGTGCTGGAGGTCGTATGCAGTCTGTAGTAAAATATCATTAAAGGTTCTAAAAATGATAGATGATAATTATCTAACACAAAAGATATTGAACCTAACATAAGGTAAATCTATTTTGAGCCTCATTATGTTGAATAAAGATGAACAGATCAGTGGATCTGATTATATTCATTATGGGAAAACAGAGGACAGTAAAATACATATACTCGGTACCTCAAAAGAGTGAATTTTACAAACCTGAGAAAATTATGAGGGATAATTGATTAGGAAGAACAAATACAGCAATTTGTGAAAGAAATTTGAAAGTTGTTTAACAAGAACTTATGAGATGTCCAGAAGTCTCATCTCACAATTAAGAAATAGTAATGTTACATGTTAAAACCCCTCCTAGCTCAGGTTTGATGTGAATGTATCAATTAAAACTCTCTCTCTCTCCCTCTCTCTCTCTCTCTCTCTCTCTGTAAGTGTATATATGTATAAAAAAACAAGGTGAGAAAGGGAGGGTGAGAGCAATCAATGTAAATTATAAATTATGAAGCATAGCAAAGAGATACAGGAGACCAAAGTCACTAGGAAAAAAATGCGTCTACCAGGGCTTAGGACAATAAGAAAAGAATTTTCAAGAATTAGGAAAAATTGAATAGGCTTAGTGTAAAATTTTGAAACACAAATATTAATATTGATATGAATTAAGTTTGAATGGAAATGTGCATCTGTATATGTAACTGAGTATGTAAGTGTAAAAGCACCAGAAGAAACAGCAGAACAAGGTTAAAAGGGAAGGTATGCCTTAACAGCTACAGAGCATCATATAAGTAATTTCATTCAAATGGAGAGGTAAGGAAAGTGACCTAAAGATAGGTGCTAAAAACAGGACTGTACCTATAAAATATCCAGGTAAGGAACACAATCGAGCTTTGAAATTCAGGAATTTTGCCTAAGGCTTATGAGGGGGTGAGAAAAAAAAATGAGGCAAAAGATCCAAAACAGCACCCACTCCAAAAGGGTATGAAAGGTAAGTCCAAAATCTGTTTGTTGTCACCAGTCAAGAAGAACTCAAGACACAGTAAGGACTCAGCAGCTGACACCCCATTCTCCTTGTTGCACCCAAGCGGTCTCAGCCAGACCACCAGAACACACACGCCTTGGAGCTGACATGTATATGGGCATGAGTGTGTAAGTGGGTAAAATCAACTTAGAGATTTTGTAATATAAGAGCACCTTCCATAAGATAACACACTGAGTTTTGCTACACTGATTTCCTACATTAGCAGTAGAGGCAGGTTCTAAAATTGTTCATAACTGTAAAAAAAAGATGCCACTCTTCATTAGTATTTTGTTTTGGGAGAGAATCAGGCTGATATGCTCATAACACAGCAGAATAGTCAGCCACTTTATAATTTCCCAGGATGGGCATCCTGCTATTTCACATAAGACATTTGAAAGTTAATTCTCTGAATTTCTAAGCTGTTTGTCTACACTCCATCTATTGCCCAGGAAGCAAATAAAGGCATCTCTAGTAGGAAATTCATCTCAGCTCAGCTTCCCATCTGTCTTAAGATAGGTGTAAGTCATAAGTGGAGGTGCCTGTTTTTTCTTACAGTCTATAGAGGAAGTTTAGATGACTAGTTTAGACTTGGCCAATTAGCTGTTAGATGTCTACAGTTAGTAACTAACATGGAGGTTAAAATGTATCACATTAGCATTTTGAAAGCAGAATGCATGGAAAGCTTGCACTTGGGAGACCAAGGAGACCTCGCTAAAGATATACCTAGCCTGATAATACCCTTTTTCAATTGCTGTTATATTTTGGAAGTTTCAGAAGATTGTTGATATCGTTCCAGTATTTTAAAAGCCAGTTAAACCCAGAGTAGTTAAACCTGTCAACAATTCTGGGCAAAATAATGTAATTGTTACTATGGGATTTAATTGATACAGAGTGAAAAGGTAGCAATATAATTAACTTCAATCATTATGGTTTTGTAGAAAGAGTCCTTAGAGTCCTTATTAAACCACTTGATATAATTCTTTGATGAGATTGTAATATAGGCAGTGAAAGATAACTAAGATATTTAGACTTTTAAAAGGAATTTTGACGCATTAATACACAACATTCTGATTTAAAAATTAGTGCAACAATAAAATACATCTTAAATGGATTAACAACTGCATAAATGACAGATCCCCCAAATGTAACTATCAATGAGTATTCAGTGTCAAAGAAAGGAACCTATGGTAGGGTTGGTAGGATATCTAGTAGGTTAAATGGTGTCTTGTCCAGTATTATACAATATTGTCAACAGTGATCTGGAAATAGATACAAAATCACTGTTAATCACAGTGGTGGATGAAAAAAGAAAGACAGTATGGACCTCTGCAAGCAGGTCTGTTATAATGGCATTAGATTAAGGGATTTACTGTRTTTATGAACATAGATCTGGTTCTAATAAAGTTGTATCTTCATATAAATATCACAGCAACATATGCTTGTATCAGTTTTGGAAAATAATACACGTTAAATGACAATAAATGCTAAACAACATAAATGAGCATTTTGTTAAAGTGTACTGAAAAGCAGAGTTCTCAAATTTATCTCCCTGTTCTTCCAAGAAGATCCAGGGAGGAATTTTTCTTAAATAGGTTCTATGCCTAACCCAAGTTCATGCAGGGAATCAAATATCTACTTGGGAATATAGACTTAAATGAACCATTCCAGTGGAGTAATTACAGATGGTGAGGAAGGTGATCAGAGTGAATCCGGCACTCTGGCATATTAGCATGTATTCTGCATATGGGAGAGCTGCTACTAATTGAATAATTTTCAGTTAGGTTCTTCTTCATTTCTTAATTTATTAAGTCTTAAGGCAAAATCTTTTATCTCTCTCCCTCTTCTTTTCCCAGTATTGATTTTTACTTCATTTTATTTAATTGTCTTTTAGCACATCCCAGCTCTGTGACTATGATTTGGTCTTCTCTACTTTTTAATTACCTTTTGATTATGTATCCCACTTTGTTTTTAGAAGTGTTATATTTCAGGCTAAAATGCCTATAAGAAGAAGCCTTTGGTGTGTGTTAAAAAAAACTTCTTAAAACTGAACAGTAAGGAATTTGATATTTTGTCAAAGTGCTTGCCTGTGTTTATTTATGTATTCCTCTAAACACATTACATTCCTTGGGGAAGTGCTTGCCCTGAGATGAAACACTGTCAAAAAGTCATCTGATAGTAAAAATTGCTGTTACATGCTCCCTTTTTGCATTTTACATAGATCCAAATGTCTGGTCTTTTTAATCAAGCAGCCAGCCACCTAGTGCAGGTATAGGAAACACTCCCATGTAGTCCAAATATTGCAGTCACACTGTTGGCAAATGCAAGAGAAGTCTTAATGTGCAGTTGTAAATCTGTCAGAGTAGGAACTTTCAGAGCAAAGTACTTGATCTTGATTTTTTTTTGATTGACATCCGGACAGTTTTGGAGATTCTGCTCTGCTTGTTTTGTATTGTAGGTGGACCAGTAATTTCTGGTGGCAGCTGTGAYAGCTGGCTGCTTCTGCTTGGGAATGTTCTGACAAGGCTAACAGCTTCTAGCTAGGACTGACATTTTCTCACATACCCTTTCCTCTCTTGTCCTTGCCACTTCTTCACAGGCTAATCACCRGTTCAGCCCTCGGGGGTTTCTTCTTTCTAGGCCTGGTTGCCTATGGCTGTGTCCACTCTGCATGTTTGATGTGGCCCTCTACCTCAGTGCATGTATTGGCAATGTAGGCTGGTGACCCCCCTCTGCTGCACCCTCAACCTAAGGTGAAAATCCCCAAGTCTTGCAGTCCTCATGGGAGAGAAGAGTCAAAGAAGACTCAGCCACTGGGTGAGCTTGGGGCCACCCTTAGGCAGGGAGGATGGAGGGCTGGCAAATAACACGGCCACTCAAGCTGAGCCGTGCTAGAAGACTACTTCAAAACCCACTTCTCCACTGTATCCGGCTGCATGAGTGCTCCTTCTCTGTGCTATTCAATTTTATAAACAGGTCACCTTTAAACAGCCCACTTAGAGCTAACTTATTTGAGTTTGCACTAGAACAGAGTGAAAATAAACCCACTCACACAGGCACACCTCCCAGACAAGACACTAAAACCAACAGCTGGGAGGCAGTTTAAGAAGTTGCTCCTTTTGCCCCACATTTTTCATTGCTGCCTCACAACTAAAGCTGGCTGTGTCATTATTTGGGCACAAGATTAGACCGTCAGAAGACTCACTAAGAGGAAGCGCTGGGGCCTGGCTGGACCAAATATGCAGTGTAGGCATTACCTATGTCCTTGTCCCAGTAGCAAAGAATCAGTGAAGTGTTGACACGTTCCAGCTACCTTCTCTTTACACTCACTCCTCATGAGAGGCGCACAAAAGTCATTTTCAGCAATGCTACACCATGCAAGCATTTCTTTATGGAGGAGGAATTTTCCATAAATAAGTTACTCTAAGCAATGTTCTCAGGTTGCTGAGCAGCTTTAAATCAGGGAACATGGCTCACCGTTTGTGCTGCTGTATGACATTGACAGTAAAATAAGTGCTTACTAAAGATATTTGCTTCTCTGAAACTAAGCTATTTAAACTTGATGACGTGCAGGAAATGGTCCTAGCAGAAAGCATTGCTTTTGGAGAGGTAAGAACAGAAGATTAAATCTGAGATGGCTTTGGAAGTCTGACAAATGATCTTGCGTTCTTTTGGCTCTCATGGCCATCACTAACTTTTTTTGGCTCTTTTGTAGAAAGCTGGCAATGAGCTGCTACATGAAACCATTTTTTTTTTCTCTTTATGGAAAAAACCATCACCGACAAAGCAGCAAGAGCCCTGTCATTTTGCTGCATATACACCGCATACCACGTGGGCATGTTCAGGGTTCTCCCATTTCTGTCTACTAACCATGCTCTGAATCAACAACCTGCAAAACCAGTTATGCTCACAATGTTTGTTTTCCATTATTAACTCAAAGCTGAAGGAAAAAGAAACGGTAAGTCCCCTACACAAATCTCACCAGCTATTGTTCACAAACTCTGGGAAAAAGATGTCAGAAACATCAGGGGAAAGGTAAACCTACGGCTTCTGTAGAAAGGTTCAGTTTAAGCTTTCAGTTATAATCTCTAAACTCACTCTGAGTGATTTGAAGTTGGCAATCACTGATGGATAATTTTAAGAAAGAATTGATAATGCTAAAACTGTTTTGTTTAATAAGGTCTGAGTTCAGAAAATGCAAAAAAAACCCTCGATCATCCTGTGGTCTGATTAGGAACTATATGAAAATTATTTGATATAAACAAACTGCAAGGAGATGTTAGAGGTTAGAGTTATGTTATGGTCTGATTAAATTAACAATTAAGCAAGACACCTATGGGAAGGAGTGTAAATGGCTGTCAAAAGTGATAACGCCTCTGAAAGACTTATGCTTTGGTCTAGGATGAGACTAGTCATATCAACATTAATGGACTAAATTCAGCAGGGGAGAAGCTGTTGTGTGGGTAAGGCCTGTGCTGACACTTACCTGCAGTTTAATTATACAGTCACCCTTCAGGTCAGCAGACACCGTTTGAACTCCCAAATGCAGGTTAGGGGCCAAAATAATAATGCTATGAATATGGAACAAAGGAGATAAGCTTGCCACAAATTGCGGGAACCAAGAAAACATCATTGTTCATATGTAAATATGGAAGATGGCTCTGATTTTTTCATAAACCTGGTTTATTTATGATGCTTTTAAACTCAATCTGTTGTGTAAATGTTCTCCAAGAATTGATTTCATAGGAAAGAAAACACATTTTGTTCTTTAGTCAAGTGCCTAACTTGAGCCACTGAGTGAAAGTCATGATTAAAAATGGCATGATATCAAAAGCTGCTGTTATGCATGTGCTACCTGTGGTCTGGATACAGCCAGATATAGAGTCTTTTTAAGAAAGTAGATTGTGAGATGACAGAAACAGTAGAATTTTGAACACTTTGGTAAATTTTATACACAAAAGAAAAGCTAATTGAATTGCTAAGCTAATTGGGTCACAAGGTCTGTATTAGAATGGGTTAAGCCATGACTATGTGAAATAGGGAGATTTGGGTGACTGAAGTACCACAAATCACATAGCAGAATGTTGCAGCTCCTAAATGAAATAGCACCTGTGGCTTATACAGAAACACTGCTGTAAATGAAGTCATTTAAAAAAAAAAACAAAAAGGTGTGTATTCAATAACTTGATTATTACATCAGTAATAATAACTGATGTACTTCTGTTACAGTGCACACAGGCACAGACCTTTTTAAAGGAGATAATGCTAAGACATTTATTTAACACAATTCTTCCAGCTTTAACTCAGCTAAATGCTGAAGATATCAGTATCTAGACTGAAGCCTGGTAATACAGCCAATGGCACTGGTAGATATGATGAGCACTCTAATTTTCTCATTGATTTAGAGAGAACTCCTGCTCTAATTAGGCCTTCTGATCTTCCTCTTCTGTTTGATGCTCATCCCACAATCTGCCTTACAGGGATGTTTACTTTGTGGCCGGAAGATAAGGAGAATACCTTTCACACATTGATTATTATTTAGTGTTTGAAAAATTGTCCCTCTTCAGAACCCTTGGCCTTGGAGTGCTTGTATCACTTCCCAGTGGGATGCCAGATACAGACACTTCGAAGCTGAGAGAGGCACCTGCCTTCCTGATGATCTCCGGGAGAGCTGAGCTCCAGACTGGGTTTCCCAGAAGCTAGCATGTTATGTATAAAATCCAAGCCAGCTGATAGAAAATGCCAAAGACAGAAGCATGACTGAAGCATGTGCCCCTGCATGGCCTCGTGTCCAGGATTGCAGCTGGATAAGTCTGAAACTAAGATTCAGGCCCTTAAGCACACCTCCTCTGCTTTGGCTCCTGAAATCTATCTGTGGCACTATCCACTCAGGAAATGAGAGGGGAAGAGCAGGTCGCTCCTCTCAAGGAGGGTGGAGGGCTCACGCCCGGCGTGAAAAATACAGAAGATATTTTTCATGGGCCCTAAAACTTAAGGCTGTGAGCCTATAAGCACTGTCACAAAAAAAGTAATTGTACACCCCAGAACTCCTCCTCTGTCTAAAGGTAAGTCCATAGGACAGGATTTATCTCAACAAACTTCAGCCATTTCATACTAGGTGAGATGAGCTGCTCTCCCAAGGTTATTTCCAGTTACTGTGAAGGGAGCCTTCACTAGCAGTTTAGACTAGATACCTGGCTTTTAATTGGGCAATGTTAGGAAAAGCACTGATGTTTAGTGTGCAATAGCAAGGACTTCATTTGAAAATGTGTCATGTTCCTCTTCCTTGGGTAATCCCTCAGTGGAATTTAGCACTCTGGGAAGATCTTATTGGTTTTGAGTCACCAAGTGGCACAAAACAGGGTCACAGGAATAACACAGCGGAGCTGACTGCCTTCTCTGAGCAGGCCTAAATCTGCTGGGGATTCACATGTTTTGCAGAGCAAAATGGGGTTGCTAAGGTTTGGTCAGAAATAGAGTTAAGATGGGATTGATCCAAATCAAATCCTGTTAGGACAGAATAGCAAATAGAGTGCAGGAATACTCATATTTCCTCATGCCATCAATGCCATAAGRAATAACAGAGTAAAAACTTCTGTAAAGCTAGTTAACTGTATATTGTTTCCTCCCTATTTTTCCTCAGTTGTCAAGAACAAAAAGCTCCCGACCAGAGTCTGTCTAATGTGTATTGTTTAATTTGAACTTTGTAACATAAAAAGAGAAATGTCACTGAAGCTTCTTTTCCATGAATTTTTATGAATGACTATCATTCAAGAGTTTTGTTGGTTTTGTGATGATGGAAATTAAACCACAACAAAAGTATCATTTGTCCTTAAATATAGAAAGAGGAAAGAGAAAAAAAGAGAAAGGAATATGCACAGTGTTCTGTGAAACTAAAATGTTGTTTTTTACTGGATAAAACAAATATAATTTTGTTCTTTTCGGAAACTGTTTAGAGAAAAGTATGTCTATATATTTCATGTATATTTTTAAACACCTAATAGTTTCATGCATTCTAGAATCTCAACTGTGAGAACAATTGCTTTAACAATGGACTTAACAGGAGCAAAAGCTGCATGAGCTATACAGAAGCCACAGAAGAAACACAGTCAAACTCTGATGCCACTCTAATGCCATTTTCTTTCCAGACATCTGTTAACAGTGACCCTCCACAATTTTTAGATTGAAGAGAATTGTCATTATTGGATCTACCTACAGTGTTATTTTTAGTTTGAAAGAAACTTAAAGAGATGATGCTACAGCTGCTTAATTTTATTGTTATTGAATCTGTTTCATTAATATGCATGTTGACTGAATAACTACCTATGAGCCTTCTAAAATGTGCTTCTAATCCCATCAGCGTTAAATATTAACTAGGAACCTGACTCTATTATTTGCTCACATTCTGTCTTTCTTAGCTTATCATTACCTGTGTGTCAGTAGAAGCAGTTATTCTTGCTGATAACTTCATTTATCATAAATAAACACATTTCTCATGATTGTTATTCACTTAGACAGCTAAATGTAACAGTGCTTCCACCATGCAGTTAGGTGGAAGTAATGCTCAATGGAGGGCAGGTTTGGGAATGTGGCTTCTAGTAAACATTTTGCCTCAGGGATTTTGTGCTATCTTTTCTTTCTCTTTTTCCTCTTTAGGGAATTTTTGTTCTAGGACTGCCATATGCTTTTCTCCACAGTGGATACAGTGGCCTGTTTCTTATTATCTTGGCTGCAGCGTTATGCTGTTATACAGGCAAAATCCTAATYGCTTGCCTGTATGAAGAAAATGAAGACAGGCAGCTCAAAGGAGTGAGAGACACATAGGAAGACATTGCTAATGCCTGCTGCAAAAAGCTATTTCCCAAGCTAGGTGGTATAGTTGTCAATGTGACGCAAATGATGGAACTGATCATGACATGTATTTTGTATCTGGTTGTTAGTGGGAACTTGCTGTCACATAGTTTCCCATAAGTACCAGTAACTGAGAAAACTTGGTCTGTAATTGCATTTGTTACACTGCTACCCTGTGTATTTATCAAGACTCTCAACATTGTTTCCAAACTCAGCCAGCTTTGCTCCTTGGTCCATTTCATTATCATCCTTGTGGTGATGACTTACTGTCTGACAAAAACACATCAGTGGTCCTGGGCAAAATTCAGACTCTCCATTGAGTTTGAGGACTTCTTGGTCTCTGTGGGTGTGATCATTTTTAGTTATACTTCGCAAATATTTCTTCCCGCACTTGAAGGTAACATGAAAAACCCAGGGGAATTTAGATGTATGCTGAACTGGACTCACTTTTTCTCTTGTGTCTTGAAATCAGCCTTTGCACTGACTGCGTTCTTGACCTGGGGTGAAGAGACAAAGGAAGTGACTACTGACAACCTGCCATCATTTCTGCAAACCCTAGTGAATTTGTGCCTCTTAACCAAGGCGCTTCTTTCTTACCCACCGCCATTTTTTGCAGCCACAGAAATTGCGTATACTTGTGTTTCTAGAGGCAACCATCCCAGTTACAGATCTCCACCATTTGCTCTGGGTGTAAGATGCTCCCTTCTCCTGTTAACTCTGCTGATGGCTATGTTCGTACCACATTTTGCCCTGTTGATGGGTTTAACAGGCAGTGTAACAGGTGTTGCTATGACTTTTCTTCTTCCTTCTCTCTTCCACTTAAAACTGAAATGGAAGAAGTTAGCCTTCTTAGAGAAATGTGCAGATATTTCTGTTTTTATTTTGGGTTTCCCTTGTAGTCTTGCAGGCATAGTTTGCTCAATAAAAGGGCTGCTTGAAGTATCTGGCGGAGGGTAAAAAGTTTGCCTGAAAGCCAGTTAAGGCCCTAATCTTACAAACACTTTTAAGCAGTAATCCAATACAGAAGAGATTGTGCCAGCAGGTAAAATTAAGCATATGCTTAAAAGTTTGCAGGATCAGGGCTTCAGCTTGTAAAAGTATGTGACTGTAAACAAATTGAAAAAATTACCCTATACACAAAATGTATGAAATGTCCCCTATGAAAAATGTTGACAGAAAGGAAAGTGTTTGAGATGGTTTGGAATGAAAATAAATGAAAACTAATCCTATGTATTTTTGTTCATACATGACATGCACGTCATAAAATGATTCCTGCACGTGGTTTCACTGATTGTCCAGAATTTCTCTTTGTGTTAGATACTGTTCAGTCTGCTCAAAGCTATCAAATCGCACTTACAAGGTATGACAGTGTTTGAGAGAGCTTTCACTGCAAACTGATTAAATACAATCTGACAGCATTCAGGGAATGTAACTCAACACATGAACAGAGCAAATCAGGAAATTTCATATTTGTTGGAAGATAAAGTCTATTAGTTGTTTTTAAATGAGTAGCCAAAAAGAGAACTCAGTTTACAAAAACTTTGAAAACCTGTTTCTATCATGAACTCAGATGGGAGTAAAGTCAGCAAAACAGGCATACCAACAACTCAGAGTCATGGAAAAGTGTATATGTTCTAAAAGAAGCTATAGCTAATGACTTCAGCTTTTCTGCAAGTCTAATTTCTAAGATTCATTCCTCTGCAATGCAGTTATTCTATTGGTTGGGTTTCAAGAAATCTCACTGGTAGCACGAAAAAGTTAATATGCAGTTCACTTTCCCTCTTAGGCAGGAAATTTCTTTGATCTTATTTTATCTGATGATATTAAAGGCTCAATGGAGTAAATCAAGTTCAATAAATAGACACACAGTTAACTTCCTGTACAACTTGCTACATCTTTAGCTATAAAAGATATTGGCTTAATAAAAAGATCAACATCACAATGTATTTCACATTAGTGATAATTCATTACGATAGGAAGCAATCTAATCAGAGTGCTTTAATGAATACAAATCATCTTATTGTACTAAATCTATGTTATGTTAGGTAATTAAAGTAATGATTTGAAAGAGGAAGGTTTACATTTTCATTATGAACAGTTTCAAACAACCTGCTACTGAGTCATATTAAAAAGACTGCATGTCAGCATAAGGTTGGATCACAGAGTAAAAAGATTAGTAGTTGCTGTTTAACTGCACTGTTTTTCTATGTAGTATCTTAGCATTAATGCTTCTGGCCTGCATGAGCAACAGTGACCTCTCAAGGCTAATTTGCTGAATGATAAATAACATGCAATTAAACTTAAYGAAGAATTCTGATAAGCTGTATATGTCACTCTGTTCCTTTGTCTCCTAGTGTACGCTTGTCAAATGTGGAATAATGATGAACAGGTTATTAAAACAAATTCATTGTATAATTACAAAATTACAAGAAAACTGAAGAAATAACTAGAGTGTTTTAGAATTTGTTTTACTGCTTTGGGACAGCAGCTCATATTCTCCACTCATCTCAAATCCACAACAGTTTAATTTATTGATATCGAGATTTGTGTTGGTACAAAAGGTATTTGTAAGGAGTCTTTTTATTTTTATGTAGAATGACAAAAATATATTATTCAGTGAAGTAGATGAAAGCTTATTATTACTCAGATGACACCATCAGAAGGATATTATTACTTGGATAATGTCAATGAAAGGGTATCATTACTTTTGTGTGTGGAGAAGTTTCAGAGATAAACAAACATGCAGGAACAGTATTTGTTGTATTTATCCTATATAAATCGATGAGGACAGAAGGAGGTAGTCCAAAGAGTTTTATAAAAAATTCTTTCAACTAGTTTACCTAACAACTCTCCACAAACAATTCACCATTTTTTCCATCTTTAATGTGCTTTGTCTCTTACTCTTCAGAAGTCCTTGGAGCTGCCTCAGTGCATTCGCTGTTGGGAAAGCTTAGAAATGGGATAACTAGTTTATTTGCATAGGGGTTTTAGGATTTTCCTGGCTCATCAGGGTGATCCAAAAATGTCTTTAGTTGGACTTTCTTTTCTCAGCCTTTTCGAGAAGCCCATGACTATTCCTTTCAAGGCAAAGATGATCATTTCCCCCCCGCCACACATACATACCACCCCATCATTTTCTCTCACGCAAGTTTTWTCCTATAAGAGATGATTCATGTTGTGTAAGGCATGTACTATTATTGTCCTTATTTAATCATTTATTTAATAAAATAAATGATTAAATTTTAATTTTATTTATTTTAATATTTTATTTATTTTAATTTTATTTATTTAATCTGCTGGACCTTGTACTAACAAACAAAGAAGGACTGGTGGAAGATGTGAAGGTCGGGGGCTGCCTTGGCTGCAGTGACCATGAGATTGTGGAGTTCAGTATCCTGCGAGGAGGCAGCAGGGCACCAAGTAGGATCGCAACCCTGGACTTCAGGAGAGCAAACTTTGGCCTCTTCAGGGACCTACTTGGAGGAATCCCATGGGTTAGGGCCCTAGAAGGAAGGGGCGTTCAAGAGAGCTGGTTAATATTCAAACATCACTTCCTCCAGGCTCAAGAGCGGTGCATCCCTATGAGTAGGAAGTCAAGCAAAGGAGGCAGGAGACCTGCATGGATGAGCAAGGAGCTCCTGGCAAAACTCAACCAGAAGAAGGAAGTATACAGAAAGTGGAAAGGGGGACAGGCCACTTGGGAGGAATATAGGAACGTTGTCAGAGTATGCAGGGATGCGATGAGGAAGGCTAAGGCCCGTTTGGAATTAAATCTGGCTAGAGATGTCAAGGACAACAAGAAGGGCTTCTTCAAATACATCAGTAGCAAGAGGAAGACTAGGGAAAATGTGGGCCCTTTGCTGAATGGGGTGGGTGCCCTGGTGACGAAGGATGCAGAGAAGGCAGAGTTACTGAATGCCTTCTCTGCTTCAGTCTTTACTGGTCAGGCCAGCCCTCAGGAACCCCAGAYCCTGGAGGCAAGAGAGAAAGTCTGGAGRRAGGAAGACTTTCCCTTGGTGGAGGAGGAGTGGGTTAGAGATCATTTAAGCAAACTTGACACCCACAAATCCATGGGCCCTGATGGGATGCACCCACGAGTGCTGAGGGAGCTGGCAGATGTTATTGCTAGGCCACTCTCCATCATCTTTGAAAGGTCATGGAGGACAGGAGAGGTGCCTGAGGACTAGAAGAAAGCCAGTGTCACTCCAGTCTTCAAAAAGGGCAAGAAGGARGACCCAGGGAACTACAGGCCAGTCAGCCTCACCTCCATCCCTGGAAAGGTGATGGAGCAGCTCATCCTGGAGGCCATCTCCAAGCATGTGGAGGACATGAAGGCGATGAGGAGTAGTCAGCATGGCTTCACCAAGGGGAAATCATGCCTGAACAATGATAGCCTTCTATGATGGAATGACTGGCTGGGTAGATGAGGGGAGAGCAGTGGATGTTGTCTACCTTGACTTCAGCAAGGCTTTTGACACTGTCTCMCATAACATCTTCATAGACAAGCTCAGGAAGTGTGGKYTAGATGAGTGGACAGTGAGGTGGATTGAGAACTGGCTGAATGGCAGAGCTCAGAGAGTTGTGATCAGCGGTGCAGAGTCTAGTTGGAGGCCTGTAGCTAGCGGTGTTCCCCAGGGGTCAGTCCTGGGTCCAGTCTTGTTCAACTTAATTCATCAGTGACCTGGATGAAGGGACAGAGTGCACCCTCAGCACGACGATACAAAACTGGGAGGAGTGGCGGATACACCAGAGGGCTGTGCTGCCATTCAGAGAGACCTGGAGAGGCTGGAGAGGTGGGCGGAGAGGGACCTCCTGAAGTTCAACCAAGGCAAGTGCAGGGTCCTGCACCTGGGGAGGAATAACCCCAGTCACCAGGACAGGTTGGGGGTTGACCTGCTGGAAAGCAGCTCTGCKGAGAAGGACCTGGGAGTGCTGGTGGACACCAAGTTAAGCATGAGGCAGCAATGTGCCCTTGTGGCCAAGAAGGCCAATGGTATCCTGGGCTGCATCAGGAAGAGTGTTGCCAGCAGGTGGAGGGAGGTGATCCTCCCCCTCTACTCAGCCCTGGTGAGGCCACATCTGGAGTACTGCGTCCAGTTCTGGGCTCCCCAGTACAAGAGGGATGTGGCACTACTGGAGCGAGTCCAGCAGAGGGCTACAAAGATGATTAGGGGACTGGAGCATCTCTCTTAGGAGGACAGACTGAGAGAGCTTGGCCTGTTTAGCCTGGAGAAGGGAAGACTGAGAGGGGATCTTATCAATGTGTACAAATTTCTAAATGGGGGGTGTCGAGAGGATGGGGCCAGACTCTTCTCAGTGGTGCCGAGTGACAGGACGCGAGGCAACGGGCACAAACTGAGACACAGACAATTCCATCTGAACATGAGGAAAAACTTCTTCACTGTGAGGGTGACAGAGCACTGGAACAGTTTGCCCAGAGAGGTTGTGGAGTCTCCTTCTCTGGAGATATTCAAAACGCGCCTGGACGCAATCCTGTGCAATGTGCTCTAGGTGACCCTGCTTGAGCAGGGGGGTTGGACGAGATGATCTCCAGAGGTCCCTTCCAACCTCAACCATTCTGTGATTCTGTGATTTATATCATCCCAGGCAACAATTGGGATATGACTGAGCAGGGAATATGATTAACAAATGAATATAACTGTAAATGCAGAAAAGCAAAAGAAATGTCATCCAAGGGAAAGGGTTTGAGAAGTCACTTAACAGAGGCCACTAGAATAAGAGAGAAAATGTACTTCAAGATTCCCTTTTTGCGGCTAACACTGTGCGCCATTGTTGTGGGGTACAAAAGCTGGGTGAGCTTCCTCTTCTGGTCATGGCCAGACACCTTCAGGAGAAACTGTCTTCAAGGGTCAACAAGATTAAATGAACCTCCCAACTCAGAAAGCCAAAGATACACTTACATACCCTGTAGACAAGATAAAGACAGAAATACATATTCATGGTATGAAGCTGACTCCCCAGAAATCATTTTCTAAACCATACAATTGCATATTCTCACTTATAGACTTATTTCTGAATACTTTCCAGTGGCAAAATTCTATTACAAATGTATATAGAGTATTTGTAACTATCTGCATTACGCATTAAAATACCATCTATTGAAAATGTTCAGAGAATCTAGTAAAGATGGAATTATTATGAATTACGAACCAGAAGGCACTGTATTCATCTGTAAAATGACTATCAGGTGTTTTTGTCACTAAATTTATAGTACCAATCATTAGAATCACTGAAGCTAGAAAAAGGAAAGACTTGGTAAGTATTATTAATCCACTATTTTGGGCATTCCTGGATTATTCCTTGTAATATTTGATGGTGCTTTATCAAAATTAATTCTGAAGGCAAACAACCAACAGTAGTTAGCATGAAGGAAATGCTAAGGAACCAATTATAGGCTGAAATAAAACATTTTCAAACAGTCTTGCTTCATTTGTTGCACCTGCTAAAGTCTGAGTAAAGGATTCTGTTTCCCTTCAGCAAGAATAACACAAGTGTTGCGCAAAATGCTTCTCCCATTTTATAAGGATTGCAGTACCAACACCAAGCCCTGAATTCAGTTTCTGGCAGACATCAATCCTAGTTCTGACAGTAGTTCTGCACTTTAAGTCAGTAAGATTACTCTAAAACTAAAATGTAGGCACCAACTAAGGTATTCCCTGCAGATAAGCTAAGGAATTTCAAGTATTTATTTAAGAAATCTTTCAAAAGTTTTAAGCTGAGGTGAGGGTGAAGGTGAAATCCTGGCTCCCACTGACTCAGTGGGACTTTTCTCATGGACTTCAGTGGACCAAGGCTCTAACATTTATAGTCCATTAACAACACTTAATTTACTTTTACACCAAAGCTTGTCAGTTTAAGACCTTTACTTCATAACTGGGGGTTATTTTCCACATTATCACATCATTTCTCTTTTTCCAGCAGTGAGATAATGTTTTCCCTGTTGATGCTACTGATATATTAGAGTTATGTCAGAAAAGCTATCAAAAGAAGTTCTTGAGGCTAAAACTACTTCATTAACTCTTCATCCTTGATTATTCACTTCATTTTCATTCTGTGAATTCCCCAGCTACATATACAACATTCATTTTGCACTAACTGATTACTCTGAAGATGTGGTTGTACAAAAATGAAACAAATAAGGTGTCCTGTCTATATTTCACTCAATCAAATTTCAATATTCAGTATTCCTGTTCAGAATTAAAACATTTTAAATTTTTATAACTGATTTCTAGAAATACTTTATCCAGTTTTTCTGTGTTACTATTAATATTCTGTATTATTATTAATAATCTGGATGATCCCAGAAAATGTCATAGAAAATGTTTATCTTCCAAATTTCAGTGGAAAGGAAATGAACCTCAAAAATATATTTTGATGGTATGTCAAAACTTACTGTCCCAAGAGCTCATATGCGAAACCAAATGTTGGGAAATTTATCATGTTCTGTAGTAGCTCGTAATGAATTTGAAACTACACGGTTTGCAAACCTCTTAAGTATTATTGTCCAGTGCTTAAATATTTGTCAAGTTGTAGCCACTTTGGAGTTAACTAATTATCATTCTTATACTTTTTTACTATGCTTTTTTATCCATTAATTTTCAATATGGTGACCCCTCAAATTTCTAATATATTTTTCTTCACACTGCCTCTCTGACGGAGGGAAGTACCAAAACCTCCATTTTACAGTTGGGAGGCCAATGCTCAGAGAATATACTCACCCAAAAGGGAGTCTTAAAAGAATTTGGGAAGCTCCAGGTTAATACTCTTTTCACTACACCATGCCTTCATAGAGACCCTGACAGTCAGTGCTTCTTCTTTTTCCTCCTTCATCCTTCCTTTCTCTGCCAGTTTGTGTCAGGATACCGTGAAAGTACATAATAAAGCAGCCTATTATACAGTTTAAATATTAACTGTCAGCTGCCTTTCCCACTTAACTTATTTGTCTTTAAAAAAGTATAAAATATAAAGAGATTAGGGGAAATGAAACAGCTAAGTATGTATATACATAGGGAAGCAGCAGTGATGAGAAAGGAAGTAGGCAGGTGGGAGAGAAATTAAGATGAAGCAAATGCGACAAAAAAGGCAAAAGGAGAGAGGAGGAGAAAAAGGGAGATAAGGGACTGGAAGGGTGGATTGGCAACTAGCAAAAAGCGAGAAACTGAGAGCAAGGAAGGTACAAAACAAGGAAAAGGAAGATCACAGGGAGGAAAAAGCTCAAAAGGAGAGAATAGAAAAGAAAAAGGGGAAACCCATCTGTTGGAATACCACAAACATGCCTGCAAACATTTTCCACAGTTTCGTGCAAGCAGTAATTCAAGCTTCTCTGGTTGATGCAAGTTGATATAGTCTGTGTGTGATCAGTTTTCATTTCCTTGACTTACYCAAACCTCTCATGAATTCAAAATATTTAAAATAAAATCCTTATCATTTCTCTGGGATTATCTCTGTGTTTAATGCTTTCTGTTTTCCAAAAGAATTTGAAAAACTGCTAAATAAATAATATTATAAGAAAATTTGACTTCTCTGTATGTCATTGTCTATTCCCCTTCATCTGACCTCTCCTACAGCATTAATTCAGAGCTATGCACTGGGCCTAAACAGTTACTGCCTTGCAGCCTGAAAGCCAGTGAAAAAAGATCCTAAAACAGAAAAGTCCTCTTGCAATGACCTTTACAAAGGACCTTTTGCACCTTGGGCCAAAACCAGTTATCCCTGCAGAATTCTCAATTTGGAAATGGTCTGGATTGGTCTAGGTGTCTGTTGGTAAACCCCAGTTAGGCTGGAGTTGGTAAAAGATAGTACTGAGATAGATAGTACTGTAATGTTGCTCTGTTGTTCCTCAGATGACACAACACATAAAAAGGCAACTTCTACAGGATACAAATTAAAGCACCTTTGTGAGCTCCGTCACATGGCAAGAGGCACCACATTAACCTGTCAGTTCCCCAGAATCAGGAAAGTGGAATCCGGAGAACCCAAGACCGAGGGCTACGTCAACAGGCTGCCGTATACAGTTAGTGCTTAGCAATGCTCATAATTTGTAATAATAATATAATGAGCAAAGATAAGGTGAAGGCAGAAGGATTAACGGAGAGCACTCAGCACACATAAGCCATGCTACATATACCAAATTCCCAGGGCAGCTGCTTCAGGAATAGCAAGCCTCAAGCAGACAGCTGCGTCCCCCTGCTGCCATCTGTGGCTTGTATCTCTGGTCCTACCACTCACAACAAGCTGCACAGTCGCAGACGCGTAACACCCATCTGCAGAAAATATCTTCTCCCACACTTGCTTGCAGGGGGCATGGCTAGCACCCAATCCGTTGGATTCAAGGGCTTTCCCAAGGTTTAATCAATTGGTAACTAATCCCAGGAGTCTGAACAGGGGTGACTACAGAGAGGAATGGGTTGCCAGCTGAGGCATCAGATGGGAACACAGAGCAGGCATTAAGTTATCAGTTTTATTAGTCAACACTAATCTCATCTGCTCAGAATTGCTAATTACACTTCAGGAGAAAGTTTATTAAGAATGGTGTGATGGGATCCTGAATTGGGTTGAATCTAAAGGTGGGTCAACCTAAACCCTTTTCTTATTGTAAGTGTTCCCAGAAGCCCTCAGAGCACTGATTTCCAAAAGCTATTTTATTAGAGCACAGGAACTTAAACAAACAAACAGAAAAAAGAAAAAAAAGCATTTGAAGTGGAACAGATATAGAAGATTTGTAAAAAATTTCTCCTCTGCCCCAGCTGTCATTTTAAGGCAGGCCCCTTCTTTCAGTCTTGTTCCATCCTGCAAATCAGAGACTTCCTGGGTTACAACAGATTCCTTGGTCTCTCCTTGGACCCCAGAAAAAGACTACCTTCCATCACAGATAAGGCCCCATGAGGTGTCTGTGCCCTCCTTTTCTTGGGGGTCCCTTCTTCTCAGCTTATGCTGTTGACTCCTTGCCTCTCTCCTTCACATGTTGCGGGTGATGCTCCCCTGTGTGTGTTCAACAGCTCTCAGGAAAGACACAACCTCCCTGTGCTGCTTTTAACCACATGCAGCCAGGGCAAGGGAAACTTAAATGGGCAGCCTTCTCTCCTGGCTTAATGCTATAAAATGGATTATGTGTTGCTTTTACACGATAAACTGCAAACAGGCAAGTAAAACTTAGAGACTGGCTTGTCATTTGAATGAAAAAACAGAAGTGAATCCTTACATCATCTTTCTAATCATGTTAATCATACGCTTTGCCATTGTGGGCCCAACTTTTATTCTTTAGGAACAGAAGTCATGTAAAACGAGAAGTTACTACCAAAGAAAATATATCTATCTGCTTGAGTTATAGCAGGTAAACCCAACCTGAGCTTGAGGCAGCCTTAACAGTTTGGCTGTGGGGCTTCCAGCCAGAAGGTGATTCACATAGGTGGGCCTGAGGTTTACCTGTATTCCCCATTGTGATAACAGCCAAGCAGCCTTCTAGGTCCAGCATTACATTATCATCTGTGCACTGGTCACCATAAGATAGGGAAAACATTTTCCATACTGAGTATGCCCCCTTCTCTGCTTTTTTTTCATGTGTCCTTTGAAGCAAACTATGATTTTGCTGTATCATTACTAGGAACTATCCTGGGATCCTGCAGGCGTCCTCTTTCTGGGTAGAAGTCATTACTATTTGCATTTCATACAGCTTCTTTGCAGAGAAGCTCTGTGCACTCAGGCATGGGCACAGGGCACAGGGCAGTCTGCACTCTGTGAACTTTCCTGTCTCTCTGATCAGCTACTGTGTAGCTTGCATTTCACCATGGCTGTGTGCGCGAAACAGATGAGACAAACAGACCCTGGAATATGAATTCCAGTCAGCTAAACATCAGGCCTTCTTACGCTCTCAAGCTTTCACCCAAATGAAAAAAAATCAACATCATAGAAGTCTTCTTATCAATCTTGCCATAATCTGGCCTTATAGAGAACCTCAGGCCAGTGTGTAATGTATTACTGGAGTCAGGTGTACAGCATGGTTATCTGCAGTGTCATGAAGCTGCACCAAGCAGGGCAAGAGGAGACAAACTACAGGAGTCTCGAGAGCTGTTAAAGCCATGGACCTCAGTGAGAAAAGGTCTTGGACCCAAAGTTCTGAAGAATTTCCATCCTCTAGGACAATATGGACAGCTCTGAAGCACGCTTCTTAAATAAGCATTTAATGCACAACACCATCCCCAAATTTTGTCCATCCAGTCTCATCCTGCAAATCCAAAACCCTCTTATATGATTCAGGGCTACCATTTAAGACTTACCTGCATGCCTAACTTGTTTGCCAATCCAGGAAGAAAATATTGACCTTGATTTTCAATGACACGTCATCTATTTTAACTTTAAAAGTTGGAAATGCAGTTATTTGACAAAGCCATCAGCTGAAGCAAATGTAACATTTTACTTAGTATCCAGCTCTTCTGTCAATGCAGCTTTTTAGCCTAAGGACTAATTAGGATTCTTTTAGGGTGACTGGACACTGTAAGCTTCTGGAATAACTCTAAGCCAGTAAAACTGGAAGGGGCTCTTAGAGGAGACTAGCATCTTAATGACATCTGGTTAAGAGGTTACTTTGAAAACCAAGAAGTCTTTCCGCCTTAGTTATTCAGCTCTGCAAATTTCCTCTTGGCTGAACCTGGGGATGTGGTTCTGAGACCACATCTCTTAAGACGGAATAAGGGACACAAAGCCTTTGAATACTGACTGTGTGATAGAAATGGTGCATTGGAGCAGTGAACATAACGTTTTAATGCTTGGGACTACTGTATTTTACTGCTTAATGCTATTAAAATTACTGATGAAAGATTACTTCATCTCAATGATTAATTTCGAATACATAATACATATTATGTTATGTAAAGGAAGCATAATTTCATTCACCATTGAACTGAAACAATCTTGGAATGTATAACGTAAAATGCAGAATGGAATTGGATAAGATAGGATAGGGAAGGGAAAAGAATTTTGTAGCTTTCTGACAGCAGACATAACTGACATTTTAGGGAGGAATAATTGTAAGACAATGAGTACTACTAATATTGGTCACTTAGAAAGGTATGATAGAATCACAGTATGATCAGTGTCTTGCTGATGTACAAAAATGGGTATGTACAGTATCATCTATTTAGAAGTTATAGGCATAAGCTGTATTTATTTCACTGAAGATCTCACCCCCAAACAAAATACCAGAAGCAGTGAGCTCTGGAGAGAGGAAGGTACAACAAATCTATAAACCAAGACAGAGGTCTTTGAGGGAATATGGAATTTCCTTGCCTACAGTGTAAATCCTAATCTTTGAAAACCTTAGCTTTATGGAAAAACACTATTTCATTTTATATAAGAAGCCTGTAATATATGCTACTTTAAAGCTCTTGACAAAAGTAGGTGGCAAAATTATCCAGAGCTGTTTTGTGATACAACCTACTGTATGAAAGGCAATACAGAGAAAAATCTGCTGGTTTAATTACATGCTCAGAGCAAATGCAATATCTGCAGCTTTAATAAACATTGACCCTTTAACTGAATGTGCCCTACAAACACATTAATGCCCATCTGGGAAATAATCCAATGAAATAATCCAATCATACCAACTGGGAACAACTGTTAGATTGGCAAGTGAGGGCTTGTATACTTTGGGCTGTTCTCTATTAGCTTGTTGCTGGAGCTGTGCATCTTTCACAGAATTTTTCATCTTTTAAAAGCGATTTTAAAAGCCAGTTGTCATGAAATGAGTCAAAATAACATCACTGTGAAATTAAGTCCTCCTGGATTAGTTCTAGTACTGAAGTACTGTCCTTATTACTTGGGCATTAGTTGGCAGAAAAAAATGTAAACTGAATTTCTCTTCACTAGCTTCACCCCTTGCTTCACAGAGGTGCTTTCCCCAGGAAAAGCGAGCTGGTGTCACTGTTGTTTGCCTTCTCCTAAGTAAGTCTGCTGAGTGAGGGTTGTGCTTATGGATAAACAGGAAATTCACCTGAGGAGACTCTTGAGAAAATCCAGAATATCTGCCAACCAACCACCTGGAAAGACCCAGCCCAGTCTCGGGAGCAAATGCTACCCGCCTTTGACAAAGAGTCCAGCAAAGAGAAATGAAGATTTTCTCCCCATTACCCCACTGATGCATATTGGATCATATCTCAAGCAAAGATTTAAAGTCTTCCAACTCTGATGCTACAGTGAACTACAAAGTTGTAACCAGTTAGTGTCTCAGGGCTAAATAAAGTCAAATCCCTCTAAATCAGTCAGGTCCACTTACACCAAAACTGATTATTATATTAATTTAGAGTCACTGGGTCCTGACTGTTATCAGGGATTTTTGCAGTACAAACAGAAAAGTATTTTCCTGACAATGTAAATACATAAAGCAGACAAAAGGTAAGAGGAAAAGAGAGGAACAGCTAAGTAAGTAAATTGCCCAAGGCTGGAGAAAGAAAACCCATCCAAATATTCTGCCCATTCTTCCTATAATGGCAAATTTTTAACATATATATAGGTCCCTCACTATGGTCCATGCAACTTTTCATAGGGGCTGTCTGCAAGGAGAAAAGGAGAGATCACACTCCAGTCATTTGATCCACAGCAGCTGGAGTCTTCGGGCAAAGTTGCCAATGATAGTTCTTTTGTTTGTTTGTTTGAATGTTAATTCTAGAAATCAAAAAGGCTGCAATTAGTCCCTGTAAGATCCCAAGCAGCAAGCAAAAGGTAATAGTTTACATCCACTTTTACCTTTAGAAAGTAGAGGGTTGTCATGAAAGTCAAACTCATCAGTAGCTAAAGTGCAAACTGTTGAGGAACAATTTTTTCCTACCACCTTCATCAGAAACTCTGTGTGGAAAATCATCACACTTAAACACATGAGGACCTCTTTCTAAATAAAACTTTCAGCTTTAACTTGGCCATAGAGTTGCACTGATACATCCCTTTCCTGATGGAATTTATAACTGTGCAACATCTACAGATATTAAGCCTTAAAGGAGATACCATTTTGGTGCATGTTGTAATGAAATCCAACCACAAGAAAGATTTTAAATTTTTTCCCCTTTTTTACTTTTCGCCCTCATTCTAATGATGCTGGGTGCTGAAGAGCTGTCTTTCCTGGGCCCAGAATTTCTTTACGGGTCTCTTGGCATGTTTTATTTTTGCCCTATCTTCTCTTTAAGATGATCACCCAGAATTTCAAACACTTCCTCAGAGGCACAATGTATTTGTGTCATAAATACAAAACAATAATTTACTATTTCACTATTTCAGATAAACACTTCTGTTTGTATTTATGTAGTTTTACTCAAGAGCTGACGCAATAGCTTGTGTCCTTGAGAGGACAGGTCTTAGTGGTATCCAGGCTTTCCCTTTCATACCTAAAATCCAGCACATTTATGCATAAGAGAAATGGAAGGGCAGAGTCTGACTGAGATTCTGCCTGTGCACCAGGGCATAGAGAACTTAAGAAATTAACAGTCATATCCCTTATCCTTGTACGAGGTATCCTTATACACAAAGGAGGGACTCTAAATACAGCTATACCACTTAAGATCAAAAGTCTATCCAGAAAAATGATGCGTCTTTGCCAGATAGCAGGTATCTTGGTAATGGTTTGAAAACAGGGTCAGAATATGCTAATTCTTTTCCACCATACTTTTCCAACCTCCAGCAATTTGTGGCTCAGCAAATTCCTGAATGCAAGGTATTATCTTTTTGCTTATAGGCTCTGGTGGATTTTTCCTCTGTTAATTTGTCCAGAAGTTTTTGAACTTGTATAAACTTCTAGTATTAAGCTATCCTGTGTGAAGGAGTTCCACAGTATAACTAATTTTGTTCATTCTCAATCTACTTCCCTAAAATATCAGTTCATCTCTCACTAGCTTCTGCATTAGGAGAAAAAGGCATTGTTCACCTTCTGCAGGCCATGCTAACCGTAAAAGATTAAGTTGTCTCTTTGCCTGGGTGAACAGTCCTAACTGCTTTAGCTGCTCCTCACAGAAGCCATTTCATCTCTTTGATCATTGTTATTGTCCTTCTTTGAACCTGTTCTAGTTCTGCCCTGTCCTTTCTGGGGATGAGAGACAGGAGGGTAGACCAGAAATGCAGCACAGTATTTAAGAAGTAGACATAGCATGACACACTGTTTTGTTCTCTATTCCTGCAGTAATAATTTCCTGCTTTTTTATTGGTAGCATCGTTCTCACTGTGGTGACGCAAAGCAAGCAGGTCGGAAATAGAGGCATTATGTTGATCAGACCAACTGAAAAAATAGATAAACTTTTGGCACACATTTTGAGAAGGGGCTCATGTGCCCAAAAATAAGTGTAATGGAAATACCTAATAACCTACCGAAAAACCTTGTCTTATTCTGTAGTTGCTTCTATGACTGTTACTGAACATGAAACTGATTTTTTTCACAGAACTATTATTACATTTCCAAGACCTTTTTCTTCTGAATGGTAGTAGTTAGTACAGAGCTTATCGCTCTGCATGCAAAGTTAGGATTGTTTTTTCCACCCTGTGTGTTACAGTCCAGAAATCAAAATCACTGGTCTGCAATCCCAAAATCCCTTATTGAGACACTTCAAAAAATTACTGTCACATTCGCCACCTTCCATTTCTTTCAGATAGAGGCAGGAAGAGGTTATACACCACAGCTAGTAATTCAGCTATTTCATCCTCAATTTCCTTTAGAACTCCTGGGTAAATACCATATGGTCCTGGCAGTTTGCTACTGTTCATTTTGTAAATTTGTTCTATAACCTCCTCCACAGACATTTCAGTTTTAAACAGATCCTCTGACATGTCCCTGGTAAAGAAGAGTTCTAGAGTGTGAATCTCCTCAGATCTTCGAATGTAAATAAATATGCAAGAATTCGTTTTTTTCTGCTGTATCTTATCTTCTCATTTATATGTTAATTGGCCTTAATGACTCCAGGCTCTCTGCCTGCAATGGCTCTGAGGAAGAGTTTGCTATTAGTTTTTATGCCCTTAGCAAGTAGCCCCTAAAACATTTATTGTTGGCTTGTGATTTGTGTTATTATGCTTAACTTGCCACTCTTCACATTCCTTTCTCTTTTGCTTGTTTGGACATGGTTTAAGTTTTTTTGAAAGACACTTTCATTCCTGCCTACCCCATTAAGCAGATGTTGTGTGTGTGCTGCTCCCTTGAAAACTCAGCTAAGACGGAGCGGAAAGAACCATAGCTGTGCTCTTCTTTCCAATATACACTTTGCTGCTGAAATGAAGAAAAGGGCTTAGTATTGAGAAGCATGTTCCTCAGATGAAAGGCCTATGAAATACATCCCTGAGCTGTTCAGCTCCTGAATTATGTAAAAGTTGAATTCATCCCTAATGAAAAACTGATTTTTTCCCTTATCCTAGAGTTAGGAAAATCAAGTCACAGTGGACATTTTTCTGACAAACTTTTCTGGCTAGTTTGGTGCCAGCTTGTGCAACTTCAGCCCCAAATGGTGACAATTAATCACAGAAGTCATCTCTCTGGATTAGTGAGAAAGTGGTGACCAAGGGCTTGGAAGGATGAGAAGGTCCTCTGCTCCTTCTTGCCAGTGAGCAGGGAGAAGAGCTACTTCCCCTGCAAAAATGCCAAGTGGAAGAGTACTTCTTGCCTTCGCTTGTTGTGAACAGATGAAAATATGGCTCTGGGGAGAGCTTGGTTTACATATACTTTCTAACCACAGTTTTTTCAGCAGTGCTTTCATTCTCGCCTTCCCACAAATCAAATATAACTTCACCCCAGAACTGAGGAACTTGTATATACACAAAATCATTTTTCACAATTGCTAAGGTGAAGAGACATTGCTTGTAAAACACCCTGTAAGAGTCATTCCACTTTAAGAAACTACTGTCACCACTTGTGCAGAGGTAGTTTTACTTATTCACATTGTTTGTCGCTTTGTTTTCCCAAGCTGATGATTTTTTCTGTTTCATTTCCACCTTGTTATTCTGTGACTTTGATAGTAAGTGTCTGATTCAAAGTCTATTTTAAAACAACTAGACTTTGATTTTTATACTGAATTGAAATGTGGACAAATGAATGACTATGGCAAGCAAAAATGTAAACTACTAATCTAAGCAAGTTAGATTTCACTAGTGATAAAATGCTGTCAGTCATGTCATGTTTTTCCCTTCATAAATCATTTACAAAATACAATTTCCTTTTAATTACAATGAAATGTGATGAGTTTGTTTCCTTTTATATTTCTATCTGGTTTCATTTCCAGTTTACTGCTTCTCTGGTGCTACAACATTACAAGGATATGTTTATCATTAATGATATTTTCTTCAGAAGTTTTTACAGCATTTTTTAGAATTGCTTTCTGTCCAAATCAAGTTTGTAAAACTACATACTTAGGAAAGAACAGGATAAAACCCTTTTGTGAATCACTGCTAAAAACTCTATTCTTTTTATAAACTGTCTTTTACTGTCTTGCTTTGCTTCACTACTTTTTAAAGACTATTTTATTCATCATTTTTCTTTTTGCTATATACTCACATTCAGCTCATTTACCATTGTGTTCATGCTTTCCTGCTGTCTGAATTCTTCCTGGTCATAACTGGTATAAATTTCTTCATTTATTTACTCTGTGATTTATTCTGTGGCTGGTATTTAGGTTCACCTAGGTTACATGCTGACTGTAAATGCCAGAAGTCAGATAGCTGTGGTTAATATGCAAATACAATGTATCAGAAGCAGCACATAGTGAAGAATTTTTCTGAGCTGATCTATGCAGTTAATGYCTGCGCTGCGATCTATACACATAAATGAAAATCAATAGATGGTAATGGAAAGAAAATCTCTTGGGGAGATTTGGGTTTTACAGAGAGTGTTCTCTTAGGGGAGTGCAAACATTTCAGACACGAACAAAAGCCGTTGCTTGGGAGCTGGAGAGGAACAGAAGTGCACAAAGTTCTTCACAGGATGCTTATTCTATCCCAGATCCTTCCTGAGCACCCTACAGATAAGCATCAGATAACTTTAATGTGKTTTTTTTTCAGTTGCCTTAGTCACAGAGAATTGCCATCCTAAGAAAACATGCGCAAAATGTCCAGTCTAAGATGACTCACCTCCTTAGAAGAGAAGACCTTACCCTTATCAGAGCCACAGAAAACAAATTTTCAAAGGATGGAGTGTCTTAGATGATTGATGTAATGAATTACATCCAGAATTTCAGCTTATATTTCCTTACCTTGGCAATAATTTAATTCCACAATTAGAGAAAAGGAAATCCCCCACTGGATTTCATTGCAGGACCAGAAAAAGAGATCACTTGTTCACAGTGTTTTTGAAATCCATCCTGAAATTATGATTTTTGGTATGGTCCTATGGAAAAATCTGAAAAAGTCTTTCATCAAAAAACCTGGAGTTATTTGAGTTAGTCTGTAGACACTAGAGTATGTAAAGCATTTTAAATGCCTGAGATAGAAACAATTACATACTTGACAGTACTGAACACACTGTTGGCACTAAACAAATAAAGGTCTAATTCCTCATGTGTTTAATAAGTCATATTCAGAAAAAAATTCTTTTGACTTTAGTGAGAACTGTGCTGGAATAAAAAATGAATATGGACTTCAGAGTTTAGCCTTATATTAACAGATAAAATGTCCATCACCTAGCCATTTGCTAGGCCAGAACTATATGGATAGGATTGTGCTGTCTACTACCACAGCACAAGCCATGAAAACGGAATTCTGACAGTAAATATATTCTCTACAGTTCTAAAGATCAAGTAAAAAGAATATCTGAGGTTTTCCAGCCTTAATTATTTGTTTGTATTCATAGTTTTATTATGTCATAGAGCATAACATAGGTTGTTAGGCTACATCTTGAAATTAAATGAGCATGTTATATAAAACAATACTCTCCTGCTTCCATGGCACTACAGTGGACTGCCTGAAATAAGTTAAATGGGAGCACAGCTAATCATATTCTGATGTTAGAATTTTTCAGAAGAAAAAGTGTTTTTAAGAATCAAATGTTCAACACCGTGTATCTAATGAAAATCTTTTCTGTTATGATCTTCCTTTTAAAAAGAGACAGATCAAACTAAGGAACTTCTGACACACATCTCACCCTTGTATCACAGGTACAGGAAAGGAGGTTTCTTAATGCCAGAACATGACCTCAAGCATCTGTGAAGCTAATGCTGACCTACAGTTTGACAGTACAGTTTTACAGTACAGCTCAGATTTCCACCCATCTCCAGGCCAAATTGATACAAGCCAAATAAATTTCAAATTTTAGAGTCTGTCTGTTTACAGGTCTCTCAAACATTATTTCAAACTGTCTGCCTGCTAATGCAGTGGTAATATAGCCATTTAAAAGATGCCTGCCAGAACACACTTAATGTACTGAATGGTAGCAGAGATGTTAAAAAATATGGTCCTGTGTAAGCAGGAGTAGGCAAATTGTGTTTAGTGCTGTTAGTCAGAGGAGACAGGTGAGTCAGTACCAGTGGCAAGTCACTGGCTTTGCATGTGGCACACCAAGACTTTGCCTGGGCTTGGAGGCAGCGCCGCAGCAGCAGCCTCCTTCTGGCTGCACTGGCGTCTTCTCCCAGGCTAAGAGCACAAGAAAAGGTGCACTTCTCCCTTGCCTGGTGCCTTATGCAGTCTTTTAAGTCTGCTCAGCTGAGCACAAAGCTGAATGAGAACAGCGGCCATGTGAGTGTGAGCAGTGGCGCCAGGGCTGGGCAATGGGCACTTTGCAGCAGTGGAGTCACTCCAGGACACCACCAGCCCTTCTTTCCCTGGTGCGTGCTCCCAGCTCTCGCACTGTCCCAACACCCTGCAAGTATTCATACAGCCATTCATGGAGCCAGCGCAGGGAACTGATGCAGCTAAAAAAATAGGTCTTTGATTTCAATTTTTTTTGTTTTTTAAAGCCAGCTCTGTTGCAGCGCAGAGCCATGCAGCGCCGGTGCTAGCACACCTGCAGAGGCAGCAGTGCCACCGCAGACTGGCAGAGCAGGGCTGGAGGGGCAGCGCCTTGTTCCAGCAAAAGATGCATCCAATAGCCAAATACCAGTTACAGGAAAACCTGTCAAAACTGGAAGTACGCATGACGTGAATACATTTCCCGTAACAGCAAGGAAAATTACTGGAGCCTTTCACCTCGGGCATTAGGCATGCAGCCCATACCATCCTACCCCCCCATCTCCAAACCTGCATTCTTGCGGGCTGGCATCACTTCCATCCACATGCAGACATCTTTTAAAACTTCCTTAGGAGAACAGGCACATACCCGCATACTCACACATGCTTTCCGTGAGAGGCAGACACCAACACAAAACCTGTTTGAGAGCTCTGAGGCTCTGTAACACTCTTGATAAAATGTTAGATATACATTATATGTATATATCTACACATATTTTTTTTTAATAAATATATTTTTATATATTTTTTAAAGTCTAATTTGGACAATCTACTGAGGTTAATAAACCTCACTTTATTAACCTCTGTAGGTGGTCCAAATTAGTCTTTAAAATCAGACTGCTAGATTGCAAATTTTTGTATTTCTGAACTGCACCTTTTTTGTTCAAGTGTAAAAATGGAGGAAAAGCACAACACTATTTGTTGCCAAAAGCAATGCAATGACCCCACTTGACCATCCGTTTCCTGACTACATCACGTATTCTCTCTACTTGAGACAGCAACAGTACATTAGATATGTTGCTACAACATCTGTATTCAGTAACAGGGAATATGCTCTTGTATTGCACTGAAAAAAGTCTGTAAGTGTAGCTAACAGTCTGCTTGCAGAAAAGCACTTTTTAAAGACATAAAAACAGAAACTAAAGAACAACCAGTGCAAGATCAAGTGTACACAGCTATTCAGCTGTCAGTGTTCATTTATTCTGTGCTGGTTAACTTTCTCTTCTCTGTTAGCTTACTTTTGAGTCTTTGCCAGCTACAAAGCTATATGCAGATGTGCGCTTGGCACTGATGCGCCCGTATAGATGATACTAGGATAGATAGCAGTAGATGATATCTCCGGGCCAGATCAGAAGCTGGAGGAAATTGGCTTCAATGTAGCTCTGACAGTTTACCCCAGCTGAGAACCAAGACTGCTATCTCTGTGTGAAATGGTGTTTCAAAGGCACATCAGAGCATTTCTTATAAAGTGGTTTCAGTTCCTTCAGCAATGTATTATCTTGATATGCCCCAAATTTCCAATGAGTGGTTTCCTACTTTTTCTTCCACTTATTCTAACAGTTAGTTTTGTTGATCTTTTTCTCTTCAATTTCTGTGATAACAACTTGAATTTGATTTGCCATGTTAAGAAGGTTACTTCAGACACTTAGAAACAGATCGAACAAAAGATTTAGGTGTCTACAGATGACACATACCCAGAGTTAGGCTCCCTGTGCAGTACACGGGATCATTATACACTCCAAATGATTATTATAAAAATGTCATAGCCTGAACATTGAATTACCTCCAGGCAGCCTCTGTCCGGGGCCCTGACACACTCTGCATAGCATAGAGCCCAGGTGCTCCAGGGCAGAAATACAGGACTCTGCACTACTTCCAAGTCTGAGAGAAAGACGGGAAGGCCCAGTATATGGGGTCCCTTCAGGATTAGGAGGCAATATGCATGGGGATTTTTTGGTGGGGGGAATTTTCAACTTTGAGCTTTCTGATTCTAAGTCTTACCCATGGTCCATGGGCATCTCTATTTTTTTGTGCAGATACCTCTGTGGAACTGGGGACCAAAAGGCTTGTTTTGTGATCTAGATTAAAGATTATTCTTTGCTCATTGCACTCAGTTTTACCAGCCCTGGTGCCACGATTCTACAGAAGAATTAATATCTTGTGTTTTCTTGACTTGCACTTGTTACATTAGAAAGCCATTTCTCAAACATAATTAATTAATGCTTGAATGCTTCTAATATCTGGATTTCTGTCAAAATGTTTTAAATTATTCAAAGCACTAAAGTTCATCAAAGTGCTTGAGCACATGTTGAACCTTAAGCTGCTCTCAAGGCAGTCTCTTTTCAGAAGTACTGTTAAGCAATAAGGTTTAAGCATATGTTAATAATAATAATAACTGGTTTGCTGAAAAGAGGATACACTGCATCAGATCCTATCCAGATCTGGTTGAAGCCAGTATAAAAAGACACAGTCAAATGCAGCGCCTATTGGATTAGGCTGTTAAACTCATTGCTTTGAGAATAAAAATAAAAAAATGAAAAACTGATGTGTTCGACTCTAGAGTAGCTCCTTAGAAACTCATGGAATTTCTTGCTTACATGTGGAGGTATAAGGTATCATATGAAAAATATACTTGTACCCTCGATTTTTTTAATGCAATTTCATTATTAAAAAAATAAAAACAAAAACCATCTATAAGGAAGCTTCTTGCATTTATGAGATCTAAAGCCACTTAAAATAATTAATAGTATTCATTTATGTCATCTTTATCAAACATATAAATTAGAAGAAATTATCTGCCATGGCCTGTTTGGAACAGAATGATTAATCAGAGTTGCAGAGGCTGAGATCACCAACTCAAGCTGCGCAGACAGCACGCACCATTTATGACTTTTGAGAACTGCTTCCAATAAATAAGTGGGGTGTTAGATTAATTAATATTTGCAAAATGCTCTGACTTCCTAAGATGAAATGTGTCAAAAGTGCACATGCTTATTTCTTATTATTTTGCACTAATGAAAAGCCAAGATATTTCCAGAATTGCAAACAAGTGCTCATTAAGCAAGAGCTTTAATTAATGCAGAACAATGGGAATTATCTGCACTACATCTGGAAATATCTGTTAGTGCACATGAAATAAACACTTGGGTTTTTTGGACTCAGCTGTTGATCTCTGACTTGTGGTTGACAAGCAGAGAGCTGGAAGAAAGCTCAGCGAGAAGAGTGAAGGGAGGGTGTTTAGTGAGGAGGGTGCAGCTGTCATGAGATGCTGAGCCTCAGTCCTGTACTCTGATGCTAACAGAGGTGTCATGGGCCTTTTGGCTCATCTCTTGTTTCTCCCCGCTAAATCCCAATTTTCGGAGACGGTATAAGAGGTTCCAAGTCTGGTCTATTAACGTTAAAGAGACTGACTTTCATATCTGAAAATGCAGTCTTCACCACTAGATATATCTATTTAGTCTCTGCAATGCCTAATTAATCCTGCATTTCACAACCGTTTAAAGTTTTACTRTGGCCAAGCCCAAACAAGAACTTTTGTCTGTTTGCTTAGTGTATGCATCATTTCTGTTTTCTCCTTATAAAAGATCAGTTTTTCTCTGCAGAACTTGTCTTCCCATTTCCCCCCCCCCCCCTCATTTCAAGATTCAGACACTAGACTTCGGCTGAGAGTGTCTGTTGTGTATATACTTCTACTGTAAGGATAATGGACACATCAGATTTTATACTTCATTCATCATTCATCATTTATATCATCATTCTTTACTACAGATCTAGCACTAGACCTCAGTTAGGGCTAACTCTGAGCTACACTATGTGCGCTGTGGTAAGCTCACCTGGTAGCGCACAACATCAGTGTGGTTTCTGGTCCTTAACCACAATGGGTACCATATGCAAGAAAGATTGTAACCACTGAGAGGAAGCAGACCTTGCTTTTGTCCACTGCTACTCTGTTTGATCTTCCAACAACTGTACAGATTGTTATGCTGGGACTAAACTCCAACAGGTATCTTTTTTCTGTAACTTAGGAAGGTAATTAGGTGGCCAGTTCTGTCTGCTAGGCAGTACRGAGTTCTCTCTTGCACTGGACATGATCTACCTCCCACCTCCAGCTGCCTGGGGAAAATGAAAATACAAGTGAAAAATTCCTAACATTCACTGTGCAAGGAGAAAAAGGGCTACAGCTGCAGATACCTTTGTATCTCTCTCAGCTGGGAAAAGGAAAGAATTTGGGAAACTAGTGTACAATGACCTTTAAAGCATTTCCTCTCCATATAAAAATTATCAATAGGGAAAGTCCAGACTTTCAATAAGAAGTCCTGCAGGAAATAGCTCCTTATCCAGCTACAAGCACCACTTACAAAGTGAAGGCCCCTTGTCCCTGATGACCAAAGGGATCCAACAGTAGAGAGAAACTTGGCTTTTATCCAGATAGTCTTACTCTTACAGTTTTTTGCAGACCTGTGCAACTTTTAATACTAACCCTGGGTTACTGGAATTTTGGTGCTTGCTGTTGCAACTGCCCAACTTTCTAAGGTTAAGATCTGTATCTAAAATCCGTTTTCTAACTGTAACCTAATTATTTATGCATATATTTTATGTGGGAAGAAAAATAGCCAGTATAGTTTTAAATGGCATAAGTACTCCTTCCTTTGATAGTTTCGTCATTGCAATGTAGGATTTTTTTCCCTGCTAGTTAATTTTGCTTAGTTTTGTCCAAAATTATTAGAATTGTTACTGCTGCATATGATAGATGGTATGTGGTATCTCACTAATAGAGTGACTACCGTATGTGCATTTTTGTGCACGAAGATTGACTGCTTTTTCTACTGTTGCACATAAAATTAAAAATTGTGTGAAGTATTGCTACCTTTGCAGTTCCATGGCATACAGGCTCTCCTTTAATCCTCCTGTCATCTTTGGAAAGGTGAAGTTAACCTAAGGATTTCTCTTTCTGAAGTTAAAAATCTTGATTTTGCAGGCCCATTGTTTATAAACTTTGCTTGAAACAACAACTCTTCTGTTGAGATTATATGAGATTTTGGTGAGAGCAAAATTTGGCCCAAAAAACTCAAAATCTTTTAGTAGCCTACAGCTGTAGTAGACACAGTAAGCTTAGCAGGGACTTTTAACAATTTTATTGGAAACAGGTTCTCTCTTGTGTGCCTTAATAAAATAATTTACATCCAGAAATAGTCTAACTTTGTGGAACTTCATTCCCACCTTGTTCATGCCTTATCTTGTCAGTCCTTGTTTTTCCTCACACCACTGTAACTCATTGTTTATATTTTTTTCAATAATTTGATTATTTATGAGGGTAGATAATTAATTTCCCACTCAAAATCTGAAGTATAATTAGGGATGTTTTGCTTTTGAAAAAGCACTATTTTTATGTGTTATGTCCACATTTTAGTCCTTAATTTTGCACTGAGGTTAAGACCAGAGAATGCCACCTTAGTTCAACCTCTAAGCACCAAGATCTCCAAAATTCTCTCACGTTATCCACTTAGTCTTTCGCAAAACTCTTAGAGGTTTCCGCAAAATTCAGTAGAATTTTTATAAGAGTTATTTCCTGCCCCTATTGCTCTTGCAAAGCCTGGTCATGTTGGTTTCCTGGAAACACATCTGATTCAAGCAAAATGCAATGAAGAGATGGGAGCAATCCCTCTCATTATATCGTTATAGCTGATAGAGCATTTACCTGGAACAAAGGAGCAGGCTTGGATGCAAGCTTGATTTGAAGAGAGAACTGGCAGCTGTGACTGCACTGGGTAATTCTGCAGCATATACCACACCCACCAGCAGTAATGGGAGAAGCTGTTTCCCACTATTAACTCCTTCCCTTTCGCCCAGTCAATCAACATGTGCACAGAAAACTTCCATTCTTACTTGACTTTTGGTCTCTCACTTTGTCAATAAGCACACTTCTCATCAGGTTGTCATGTTTTTTGAAGCTGGTGTCTCTTGGTCTCTTTGAGGCTTTTCTCTTGTGTGCAGACGTGGAAACGGGTTGGGACAGAGCGTGTGACCTGCATCCAGCCAGACGGAGCAGCCGCGTGGCAGACCTGGCTTCTCCTATTCTAGGAGGCTTCCAAATGCATTCTGGATTCTGCTATAGCCTGAGCTTAACATGTTTATTTGAGATATTGAAAAGACCTTCAAATTCCTGCTTCAGCTCAGTCAAAGGATAGATTTGCACCCTGTATTCTACCCCCAGTGATTATTTTTACCATTGTATCATTAGCTATCAGAAATGGTAAAGTGGCAAAAGGCACATCTCTTCTTTTCCTGACTTAGAAAAGGAAGTGCTTGGTTCTTAGGTCCCTAATACTGGGGAGGATTCGTGACTGGGACTTKTGGCTGGGAAATAGTTCATCTCTGTGAAAGGAGAAAAGAAGGCATCCTATTTCTCTTTGTGGTATTCCCTTCTGACTAAGTTCTGTGGATGTATAAAGACCCAAGGCATCTTAGAGTTAGGTTACAGGCATGTAGCCTTTATTGTAGTCTCCCCTGAGCACAGCTCAGTGCTGTGCTCCTCGAGTCCCTTGGTGAGCTGGGCTCTCAATCAGCTCAATTCTGTGCTATGTTAGATGTCACTAAAAATTACTGACTTCAAATTTCTTCAGGAAGTTATGAAATGTTTTGGATGTCATGTTGCTCGTCATAAGTAAAACCTTTGGGAGCCAAAACTGAGTCGCACTAACAAAGATATTTTATGTTCCATGTTCTCTAATAAAAAAGAGACAATATCTACTTTGGAAGGAAGGATTCAGAGGAGTTACCTGAGCTGCTCAAGGGAAGGAGTACAGATAGAGATGTGCTGCTCTTTGGTGAGGCCCAATCTGAGCTTCAAGAGCAGTCTCACCACTCCAGCAGTTCCTAATGTGAATAATCTTTCTGACAGAGGATGGGTGAGGCTGCAAGAACAGCAGTCTGCTGTTTCTCCACAAGCCAGGTTACAAGCTCTTTTGGGAGCCCTGGAGTCCTTGAAGTACACTCCTCAGGACCTTGGGAAAGCCTTGGTGGAATATATCTGAGTCATCACTGGTCTAAATCTCTCTCTGATGCTTTTGCCATGTGATTTTTGTCTCAGATATATAATTAATGTGAAAATGACATGTGCCCTTTCTCCCTTCTGTCTATCTGAGATAAAATCCAGGCTTCGTTCTTTTAGCAAATAACTTTACATGGGGAACTCAACTTCCTTGTTTTCTGGATTAACTCAGGTTAATTAATAGCAAATTCTTAGTCATTAAATTGAGGAAAATTCCTTATAGAAAAAAATCCCCTTTTGTCTCCTCTCATTGCTTTTATCATTGTCCAAAGAGAATTTTCTTTTCATAATAACTAACCCCAAATAATTCTCTCTCAATTAAAAAAAAAACTTACCATACTTATTCCCACACTTCTGCCATTCTTGCAAGACTCTGCAGATACCAAAGCACCACCCCTAAAAACAGCCCTCACTCCAACAAACAGAAAGTGAAATTTGCCCCTCTTACTTCCTCTCTCTCTTTCCCCAGACTGAGAACTATGGGTATTTAACATGCCAGCACACCCAGTGAGCGAGGCTGTCTGAACCTAGACTTTGTACTCAAAGGCAACCAGTTATGGGAACAAGGATGTCTGGTTTCAAAGCATATATTTTCTCACACTATACTTTTTGGAGGGCCACAGTCAAGGTGTGCTTGTGGAGTAACATACTCCAAGTGAGTAAAGATTTTTGTGATTTCAGTTCAATAGACTTAGTGACATTTTGACAGTGACTGACAATCTAGTTATTTAACTTAGACAAGGTCACATGAACTAGCAAGATGAACAGTGAATTTGCTATAATACGGAGCTGCAAAGATGCTATTGATGAAAAGATGCCAGTTGTGGTTATTTTAAGTTACTCCAGTTCCAGGAATCCCCGATAACAGGGATATCTCAGGGGTATCTCATCACAACAGACTGTACATGGTAGTGAGGCTGGTATGGTTGCGATGGGTCTCACTGTGTTGGAGGAGGAGGATCAGAAATGTTTTGTTACAGTATTCTGTTTCCCACTGCGGTGTACCAGAGTGCTCAGGAGTGTACAAAAAAGAGCCTTGTCCCTAATGGCTCTCTCTGGAATGAGCACAACAAATTCAATCACCTTGTGTTGATTGCTTGCTCGGGAGGGACACCAAAACTCCTTCTAAAAAGAGGCAATTAAAGCTTTCGATTTTTGTGTTTCCTGCCAAGACACTGAGGGAGGAGGTGAGGGAGGTTCAGGGCTGCAAATGCTTTCACCTGTTTCAAAGGCGATAGGAAATGAGGAAACTCACAGGGCAGAATACTTTGTACCTCCTGGCAGCTATATCTTGCCTTGTTTAAAGCTGCCTTGTCTGCAAAAGGGTTATGCATGGGTGTACATGAAAGCAGCTAACGCCGTTGTTCATCAGGTTCCCTAAATACATTAACCTTGTCTTGGAATGGATGTAGGATTTAGTTTAATGGTTACAGCAGGGGCAATGAGATTCTTGAACTGAACTCCAGCTTACATCAATATTTAACTTTGAGATGGCTACAATTCAGAGAGCTGTTGCTTTTTACCCTTTTTAATTGGTATCATTCTCCTCTCCCAAGATATRTGGAGGTTGTGATGAGAAATATTTAGATCCTTTTTCCATATTCACTGAATATACTGATATTATATTTTATTAAAAAGTATCCTACTCTTAATAACCCTATGCATTACAAGCTTCTGTTTCCTCAAGCTACAGACAAATCCTATTACAGGGAGTAGATTAAACTGGGCCTTGAAAAATCTTTGCAATTCACTGACAAAAAAGGACAAGTTGTCTTACTAACAAGATGACATCATGATCACATTAATATTATGCATTTCAATGCTCTCAGATACAACAACTTGTATGCACACACACCCCTTTAGCAGGCACATCACCCAAATAAAAATCAAGGAATTCTGCTTTAACAATAAACCAAAGTACACAGTAGAAAGAATTACTTCAGATTGTGTGAATGAGCCATCCATCAGCAACAACTGCATGCTTGATCATGCCCTCTGGCTCCACATCCGCAAGGGACCCTGCTCATCCAGATTTGCTGCTGCCACTGTGAATGATGTGTAAGCTTTTGTGTACAAACATGAGCCGGGAACAGAGGGCAGAGTGGGAGCTGGAGGAAGAGAACACAAAGATGCATTATATTCAACTTTCTCTGAGGCTCCACAGTGCAGTGGAGGGTGAACCTATGGTTATGAATGCAATAAAAAGGACCATAATGGTTAGAAAAAACAGTTGTATCCCTTTAAAATGCTCTGAGCTCTCTGATAATCCTTTATATAATGTGATTTTTTTTAAACAACAGAAACTAGCCTAAGTGGTCAGGTGCTTGTAATCAGATTTTGCAAGGGGCCATGTGATTTTTCACATTATTTTATTATGTACAAGGGTAAAGACAACTGGTGATACTAGCAATAGAGTGGCAGACCAGCATTCATGGGAGCAGTATGAGAAGAGCATGCCCTCTGGAAGCAGTAATGTTACCCAGGAATTGCCACTTCTAGAGGATATGACGATTGATAATGGAGAACTGACAATATGGGGAAATCCTCCATTCCTTGGATATTTCTACAGTAAAGGTAATAAAACTATAAATAGTAGGCAGTAAAGGTAATAAAACAAAACCAGTAGACTGTAAAACAAGAGGAATTTGAAAAAATATTACATCGTCTTCTTATAGTTTTCCCAAAGATAGATTTATCAATAGACTTATTAAAAAACATTCGCGAATCTTGCTCTGCTTCAGGATGAGGGTGGCTTACTACAAAAGCCTGAATGCCATGTTGTTCAAGAGAAAGGCAACAGTAACGGACCAGCTCAGTCACACAGGGTTGCTTGGAAAATGGAAATCAAAAACATGCCCGGGCTTGTTTAAGTATAGGGAGTTTAAGTTTAAGTATATGGGATGCACCCACGAGTGCTGAGGGAGCTGGCGGATGTCATTGCTAGGCCACTCTCCATCATCTTTGAAAGGTCATGGAGAACAGGAGAGGTGCCTGAGGACTGGAAGGAAGCCAGTGTCACTCCAGTCTTCAAAAAGGGCAAGAAGGAGGACCCAGGGAACTACAGGCCAGTCAGCCTCACCTCCATCCCTGGAAAGGTGATGGAGCAGCTCATCCTGGAGGCCATCTCCAAGCATGTGGAGGACGAGAAGGTGATGAGGAGTAGTCAGCATGGCTTCACCAAGGGGAAATCATGCTTAACCAATCTGATAGCCTTCTATGATGGAATGACTGGCTGGGTAGATGAGGGGAGAGCAGTGGATGTTGTCTACCTTGACTTCAGCAAGGCTTTTGACACTGTCTC
>NW_020449431.1:227732-250191 GCF_003343035.1 Apteryx rowi | reverse complement strand
TTCACTGTGAGGGTGACAGAGCACTGGAACAGTTTGCCCAGAGAGGTTGTGGAGTCTCCTTCTCTGGAGATATTCAAAACGCGCCTGGACGCAATCCTGTGCAATGTGCTCTAGGTGACCCTGCTTGAGCAGGGGGGTTGGACGAGATGATCTCCAGAGGTCCCTTCCAACCTCAGCAAGTCTGTGATTCTGTGATTCGGTGATAGTCTTAAGATAAATGTTCTTGAGAAACAGTGTGGTCACATGGCCAGGAATGGTTATACAGAGCTGCACAGTCTTCACGGTGAAGAAAGAGTCTTAGAGAGTGCACGTGGAGATGAGTCATGGATATCCTCTTAGAGAGTGAATGTGGAGATGATTCATGGATTTCTTGAATGATTACAGTAGATTACTTCAACATTATACCGGATAAAAGTGGCACTGACCTTTTAGTTCATGTAGAAATCAGTTCACAGAGGAAAGCACAGTTCTGGATATCATTTATGTATTACATACTCTCTCAGCCTACAGCACGCTTTCCAAAATTGACCTGTGATGCTACCAAAGAAACTCTGGCTCCAGTAGTGACCTAAACTCTTCAGAGGAATGCCTGGTACAGATATGCAATGTCTGCATACTCTCCCAGGTAGTATTTTGTTACTAAAAAGGTGCTGTGCAGAAAGATGTTATAATGCATATCTGAGCTTTGTAAACATAACATGCGTATTTGCTAATAACTTTAATGTGTATTTAACTGTTTGTATCCTTATATTAAAGGTTTCACACATCTTCACCTGGAATGTTGTTTGAAACACCTCTATTCAATAAAGCACAGAAGTAATAAAGCACTAGTTTACTGTGATCTGTCAAAGAACCATGCACTATACGGGCATCAGCTAGTATGTTCCTAATAATTTGTGAACTAGTTTATTCACTATAAACAGTTATTCACTGTGCTGCAGAAACTCTTAGAAACCAGCCAAAGCATTATAGGCACAGCAAGGCCAGTACATGTTTGCGCACAGTTTATAAATATAATCTTCTCAGATAACATCAGACTTTCTTCACACTGCAGTTAACTGTATAAGGTGTAAAACTTGCACAGATGGAGTTACGGCAGGCAGGAATTGCGGCAGGATGGAAATCAAAGGTAGAGCAACAAACACTGTCCATCAGTATCAGCCTTTTGAGAGACGAGTGCCAAGCATGGGTCTCAGTGACTTTCCTTCTGGAGCCTACATGATAGCAGTGAAAGCCCCATTTCCCAGGGAGTGTAATCATGCGGCTGAAATGAGAGTGTCCCCCAGAAGGGGACGAGCTCTCTCCCACGGGCTGGCTCCCTGCACCGGGGAATTCCAGGGCTGGCGCAGTGCTCTCGGCTCTGAAAGAAGAGCCACTTCTTTTTCTTCTCCACTTTTTCTGTGGAGAGAAAACTCTCCTCCTGACTCCGGTGGAACAAACCATCAAAATTTAAAGTAACAAAGTTTTCTGCCGAGGATAGTGTCTGGCTCTCCTCTTGATATATAGGAAGTTTGAGATGATTTTGGATAATGACTGTCAGTACAATTTGTTTCAAAATGTCTGTTACTGGATCTACTGCTCTATCTTTCTACAGTTTCAAAATGGGACAGTGGTGACATTGTTCTCTTTCTTTGCAGACTACAATGTAGATTGTGCAATAAAGACAGATAAAATAGAACTGCCTTAGGATACATATGGTTTGAGAGAGAGAAAAATTTTTTTTTTAAAAACTCAAGAGTTATAAAAAATATTAACCTTTCACCATCTTCAGCAACTAAGGCTGAATCTCCAAACAGGAGCATAGATCCATTTTTTTCTGTTCCTTTTCACAGCTATTTGTTTCTCTGTTGTAACAGACTGTCAGATGGGTGATCATCCTCAGATGCTAGTTCAATAAAATGTGGGGCAGATGTATAAAATTTGAGACATATATATGCAGTGGTTTGGGATCTTGTCAGGTCCATTTACTCATCAAGTTGTGCCAATCATAACTTTTTTTACTATTTAAGATTTATGTTATTTTACTTTTTTTATTCTCCTCCTGATACTAAACACACCAGTGTACCACTGATTCAAGTTCTATCCTATATTTTCTTGTCCCTGATCTTTCTATATACTTTTAAAAATAAAACATAGCAGGAAAAGAATGAATGCATAAAAAGCCACAAATTCAAAGTTATGGTTCCCATGGCAACTTTGAGTCCCTCATGTTGCATTGTACATGCACTAAAAATAAACATGTAATGAAGCACCATATTTTGTGTGTCAAAGAGAGCAAGTTGCTGTGACTTTAATTTTACTTGTCTGAGTTCTCTGCATTTTAAATTCTCAGCCACAATGTAGCAAGAACGTAGTTTTACATTGAAACAGATACATAATGCACAATATTTATTTACTGGAACTACACAGAGTTTGCCAGGTGAGCAGCACTGATTTACACCAGCTGAGGCTCTGGCCATCTGTGTGTATACATATGCAGGTGTGCTGTGTGCAAGCACACACATGCGCTCTGTAGATATGTAGGTGTAACACATTGCTGTATAATGCAGGTACGTTTCCACAGGTTCCTTTATAGCTTCAGCAGCGCCAGAAAGAGGGGACAGAAGCACCGCAGACCCTAAGCGGCTTGTCATTGGCATCTATTCACAAGAAACAGCAGGAGCAGCAATCAGCTGATTTTCTATACTGCTTTTCTCTACTATTTGCAGCCCCTTGGAAATATGAAAGTATTTCTATATGGAAAAAAAAGTCAGAAATTCCATGCAAGTCAAGAGCTAAAGGATCATAAAGAGCAAAACAAGGAATGGCAGCATAAGCAAAGAGCTCCTTTCCACATTAGGAAGAGAAGTATTTTGTAAATATTTCTGGTCTTCAAAGGAATTTAAACAAAATCAAGAACTTGTAGGTGCAGATAAATGTTTTTCTAAGCTATTTTTCTTCATCAGGGAATATGAAAACCACAACTCAAAGTACACAGGCAGTTACAATCTTTCTTTTATATGAAGGTATCCTCAAAACCAGTTAGGCAATGGGTGTTCTGCCAGCGAGACATTATTTCCTTTTACTTCCTGACCTTCCTGTATCTGTTTGGTGTCCCTTGTTCCGGATCACCTGATCTTTGGAGGARGGGTTCTTTTCTTCTGCACTGTACAGGATGAAATACCACGTGGCTTTAACTTATGATGAGGCTGTGAGATGCTTTAATACTAGCAATGTGTCCCGTAAGCCACACCAATACAGTTTTGTTTGACCTGCAGTTATTAAATAATATCCTTTGTATAACTCCATTTAAAAGAAAAGGGTGTCTGAAGGGCAACTATGGCATGAGGTGAGATTAATTTAAAAACAAATAACTCCATGGGATTTTTTTTTTTTTTGAATGATCCTAGGATTTAGCATGAAGAGAAAGACATGGAAATAAGCATGGAATAAGTACTTGTAATAAGGATCATAGACAATAAGCAACTGGATCTCTTTGTTTCTGGGAGGACAAAAAAGCAATGGCTCTCTTACTGCACATTTTCCTGGGTTTCTGAAAGAGGAAATCCAGACCTACCTTTTACTTTCCCAATATTTATAGTTTATGAAATTAAATTTGTGAGTGTGTCTTAAAAATGTTATTCCAGTCCTGGAGRTAAAAACACTTCCTGAGCATTTTCATGTGAATGGTGTAGTGTTGGGACTTAATAAGTATATCTCGACTCAGAAAGCAGGTGTGACTCCATTTGCTACAATATTAACTTAGGATGAGGGACATCTCTCTTACAGATTTAATGTCCAGAATATTCAGAAGTATCTGTTTGAAAACCTCTGCTCTGTATCACCAGAAGAGAGAACTGGACTTTGAGCTCCTCCATTATGGGCACTTGCRCTAATGACTGGTGATGTGGAAGCCTTTTTCAAAATAGTTTGTTGACACATCTGTGAAACAGCACATTTCAACAGGAAAAAGACATAAAATTGAAAAGCTATGACCAGCTCAACTGCAGAACCCTGACACACACATCTGTGGTAATTCTAAAACTACTCCACTTGACACAGTAACTCTCAGCATAAAAACCTTGGTTCTGGGAAGTTCATGACTCTTCATAACCTATGCCAGTTAACGTATTTATTTAAGTATTTTCTCCCTTTCATTAAAACATGGAATTCACTACCCTGTTTCATACGACAGCAACTATTCAGTGACGATAGCAGTGTCAGAGGCATATGTCTATCGCTTCTAAATCTAAGGGGTTAAAAATTAGGACTGATTCATAGAAAGCATTGGAACATCTAAAGTCTTAYTGATGATCAGTATAAGATTTCAGAAAATGTAATGCTAGAACTGGCCACTCTAGAGCATGTACCTCAAATGAACTCAGATATAGAAAAACATTTTCCTTTTTCCAAAGAGAAAACTGTGATGGCAGCTGGATAGCAGAGCTGTTTCATACAGCTGTTATTGAGCGCAGGGTTTGCATCCTAGCTGCAAATCAGCATATGGCATACTAGCTGCTATTTTATTTTTCTGTCTTCAACCCTACTGACTGAAGTTATTTATTACTGGGTATTGCAAAACTAAAAGAGGAACAAAACAAAAAATATTCCATCACTGGAACTCTTATGTAAAACACACATATATATTCGCATTCAAATGGATGGAGAATTTTTAAGGCTCTGCCACCTCCTAGTAAGCTAGTGAGTGGGCAGTATGGATCACAGAGCAGTCCTCACCTGCCTCACTGCAAAGTCTGTCTCCTGAAAGCCAGTTAGGGTGATCTGAACTCACCTGAATGACTTTGTRCTATAATGAATTAGGGAATGCAGTTATCTTCTTTTAGCATTTGGTAACAAGTAGTGAGAGTGATAATATCTCTCTGCTCCAGTTAGATATGTCCAGACAGAGGCCCATGTAACCAGCCTCTTGAGGAAAATAAAACACATGAAATTGTTTGCTGTTTATCTATTTTTATTTAACCTCTATCAGGCTAACTGCAGGTGTAATGCAGTTGTAATTAGATGCATTTTAACAGTTCATTTCTCACCTAATAGTTCTATCTCCTCTACATCAGGGATATAACTAGTTGGAGGAAAAATAAATACAAAATCTCTGCTGTCAGGGTGATTCTGTCTGTTAGGACAGAACGAAGTCTTGACACACGGAGCCAGGTTTCTGACGGCACTAATCAATTAGAACTTGGCCTGCAATTCCCTTGATTAACCATAAATAAAATACCATCTTAACAAACCATTTGTATAATGCTTTACAAGGGTTACTCTCTGCCCAATGTTCCCTTAACCCTACTTTGTATACCTCAGCTGGAGGGCATTTACATCATGCCACTGTCCTATTCTACTCTTAAAGGTCTTTATCATAACAGATTTTGCCTTAGGAGCTGTCTCTTTCCTCTCTTCTTTGCTCCCAGACCCTCAGTCCTTGCTGGACATCAAGCTCCATGCCAGAAGAAAAGCCAAAAGACAGTCACACATGCTATTGCTCTGCCCTCATCTCCCTGCAGTCTTTCAAACTTTTGCTGTTCACTGTCATCTCATTTTCTTCCAGCCATTATACCCCGGATCTGGAAAATCTCATAAGTTATTTTCTTCCAGCCCTCAGTTCTTCACATCTAATTATGTCCTTCAGAAGATGCCTGCAAACATCTAGATCTTTCACCCCCAATCTCATTACAATTTCTAGTAATAAAGTGTGTGTAGGAAGGTATGTATTTATTAATTCCTTGATGCTTGTGCACTTTTCATTCTTCTGTATATTGAACTCTTTCCTTCTCTGTAGTTCTTGGGGGATTTCTCATTTTTAATGAGATCCATACCAAGGACTACTCCGTATATTTCAGATAAGCCCATTCTCACTAATTATTTAAGGAGTAAGTGATCATGTAAGAAACACCTGAAAAGAAATACAAATGAACTCCTAGAGCCCAAATGAATATTTCAAAGTATTATAATTGAGCAATGTACATTTGTGACATATCATAATTCTTGTAAGTGTTGTGTAAGTGTCATATTTAGCTCCTTTTACATGAAAAAGGCTATTAAAAAGCCTATCAGACTTATTCCATTTAAAACTAGTTGGGGAAATACATGTACTTTGGACTGCATACAAAGAATAAGAAATCTCTAAGGAAGAGGTAAGTTGCACAATCAAAATTCCTGTGTTGAGAATTAACTGATGCTTAGAGAGATTCAGGCTGGAGTAATAGGGTCATTAATTCTATTTTTCTTTGGATTTTATGCTTTTGTGGGTCTGTGTTTTTATACATATTTGCACAGTACCTAACAGTGAGTAGGTGCTTCTATAATATAGTTTACTATTAATAATGCATGTCTGAGGTGAGGCCTACACAAAGAGAAAAAAAATTACAAACAACTCATGCAGGTAATATGTTGACTATTAATTAATGTGAGTGATTCATTCAGTGCTATACCCAGACATAAAGCCAGCCTGCAAGGTGAAAGGGCAATTTAGAAAAAGACTGTGACTTGCACAGTTAGCAGCAGCAGTATCCAAGACCTCAAATAATAGCCTAATTACAGCTCATCTGAAAGATATCAGGGCCTTATCCTTTACAGGAAGTATTAATGGAAAATTATTTGCTTTTCAAAGCCAGTAAACCCATCTGAAGGTTCTATATCAGCTCCCTCCAGGCATAAATCTTTTTACACATGGGTGGTCTGCCACATGATGAGTGACTCAGTCTTGACAAGAAAAAGGATAGAAAATTTATCACTTCATGCAGATATGACCACTTCCAACTTTGGCAGGTGAGGCAGTCTGGATTGTTCCACATGGAACAAAGTGCAAAAGGTAAAACTTTCTTCAATTCTTCCATTTTCCTGTGCACTGGCCAACACATCTGTCCTTCCTGTATTAATTCATTCCCTCTCAGACTATGACTTCTGCTATATTTCTTTCACTGAGACCAATCCTATGGGTAACATTTTTATTCAGACTGAACAGTACTTTCCTACACAAATGCAACTATTTATACCTAAGGTCATTTTCTTTGGAAGCCAGGACATCACATTTCTGCCCTTTTACTGAAGTGATACGTGTGATCAAAGACAAATTTAAAAATTGTCTTGCCAGGATACTGGCGCATTGGATTATAAACTGAAACAGTGGTGTTTAGGCCATTTGAATGCCAAGATCTGAGCAAACTAAAAAAAAATTATTTTTGCCCAGGCTTAGGATGTGTACAGACAAAGTTACCGAGGATGGTAGTGTCTGGGACCATGAAAGCCTAGCCACTTCTGAAGYGAGTTACCAGGATATTTAAATTTCCTCAAATAGTAAGTTTGGGGGCATCCTTCTCCTCCTCCCTGAGGCTGGATCAGCATCTTGGCCATTTGACTGAGGCATAGAGTGGTGTGGCCTGTTCACACAGATTATTTCTATACCTGCTCAGCCTTGATTTTAGCACAAAGGCAGCCTTCTCGGTTCTTGCCTTGCGAACACGGAATTCGTCTGAAACCAAAAGCAAGTGACATTACCACTGCAACGGTGCTAACACTCACTCACATGTATTTACTTATAAAACAGATGCCTTCCAAAAGTAAGTTATGACAAGGAACATATCTAGTTACCAGATTAATCTCTAGGCTATCTTTTAAAGCACCTTTCAGTGCACTTGAATGTCACTGAAACTGGAAAAAAAAAATCAACCACCACAAACCTCACTTGCATAGTAAAGGACTAGCAGATGTGAGATCTGAATATTCAATAACTACTAAGCAGGAACAGTAAGCTGCTTGGTGTGGGACTTTTTTTTGTTTGTGTTAATTATACTAATTAGAATTAGAACTTCCACCACTCAAATTTCCTGCAGCTGTGTGGTGCTCGCTGCTATTGTTAGCGCTCAGAAAATGCTCCAACAGAGGGCACCAAGAAAATTACTTACAATCTGCACACCCACACAATCCTGTCACATTGGAAAGACTGCAGACAGCATAACTAATAAAGTTATTGTGCTATTTTGAAAGAATAATAGCATGTTTGAAGAGACCATATTAACCCTGTTGTAAAGTATTGATTGCACTCTGTAGTAAAGGAAATGAAACAACAAAGACATAGTGTCTTAATTCTTTCACTGTTTGCTCTTGCTAGTTTTACTCGGTTTCAATTTACACCTATATTTGAGAGCACAGAAAATGTATCACCTATGGTCACAAAGACAGTTTTATTTTCATAGACACTCTTTCAGCAACTTGATGCTTTTAAGAAAGGATCTGTACTTTAATTCAAGGAAACGGTTGAGAATATGAAAGAAATCCCTGTGTAAAACTGCTTGAACTCCATTTGTCATGCTTACTTCTGTGCAGGAAAAAATAAGTCAACACAAATGTCAAAAGATGCCAGCTGATTGGCTCTGGAGATTTTAATTTAGATGTGTTACCAGAAAAAGTTATAATTATCATTTCAGTCTCTAAGGAAATGCATTAATTCCATACTAGTGCAGTACAAATGAGCAAAACAAAAAATGTGTCTTTTATAACAATTTGCTGTTGTTTTGCAAGCGCATCTGCATGCATACATCTAACAATACAAAGCCACTTTATAAAATTGTTCTAGACGGGGTTGAAGCAAATGTTTTGGATTATTTTAAGAGTTAACGTTTTCAGAGTACTTAAAGCACTGGTCTTGCTGCTGAAATAACTAGATTCAGGGAGCTGCAATAGGTTTATTTAAATTTGATAAAAGCTATAGGAAGTTTTCTTCCTTCTGTGCTGAATTGCAAGTTTAAAGGTAAGAAGACAGCTGAATTAGCAGAGGATGAYGGACATTTCAGATCATCTCTTATATACACCAATATATAAAAATCGGTTAATGTTCTTTTCTATTGTAAATGAATATCATCTGTAATCATTCTCTGAGGTGATCTAGTATATATCAAATCACTTCACCTTTTTTTAAATGCTGCTTTTAAGAGCAGGATTCCTGTAATTGCATTTCCTTCCTTTTCTATGAGAGTATCTGTAAAGACATTTGGCATCTCATCAGCAAAAACAGCAGATGGAGAAAGGCCTTCCTACGTGCTCTGTCAAGGGAATTGCAAGTTTAGGTGGGGTTTTAATAGACATCAAGGATTTACTGACATGCCAAAGATTGCATGCCTTCACTCTACCTATTATTTGTGCCTTTCTCTTTTAATAGAAATGAAAACAATTACCGTGCAGAAAAGACTTAGCTTCTCTTTGAGAGTACCATACCATATGGTATGGGGGACGTATAGCTGACAAAATGAATGTAAAAATGAAGTACTTGCACTTCAGATGATGCTAGTTGAACTAAATTTATGTTTAAAATTTTCACTGAACTGATAGAAAAGTTTACCAATATCAAAAAGCTTCATATGCTAAAAGTAGTTCAACTAAGACATAAAAATACTTGTGACAGAGGTGGCTTTTTATAAAAATGGCCTTGAGGACCAAAGAACATTTCAACAAAGATAGCTAAGTAAGCACTGCAATTATAAGAATAAAGATTAACACAGTTTTTCCAATTAACAGTCATATTATCACATGATATCACATGAAATTGCAAATAGAGAAAGAGCAAATATTTTTCTCAGTTACTGAGAAAACAGGTTTTCATCTCCTCATTTTCATCATTTCCTTAGACAGAGGACATGATGTTAATGGATGAGACACGAAGAATTTTGTCCTGGCCATTCAAGGAAAAAAAAAWTGCGGTAGGAGAGCAAACTCACAGCCTTCATCTTGCATCTTTCTTAGGGAGCCATTAAAATCCCCTGTATCTGATGAGTTAAAACATGAGCAAATTTACACACACACACAAAAAAAAAAACAGTTGCACTGAATTTGCACTGTGTGAGTAGCTAAATGTTTTCCCAGGAGGCTCCCTTAATATTCTGCAAATCCTATAGCACATGAAAGCAGTGTTAAAATCCTCTGCCAGGCATATATGCGAAATGTTCAGGCACACACAGGTTCTAGAACAGGATGGAAAGATTTTGGAAAGGACCTTCAACAGCCCAAGCTCTTTCAGCATTTCATGGTATTAGTTCCCTCCCTGCCTCTGAGGGCAGGGTGAATTGTCATGCTCCAGAAATCTATGTGGAAACACAGACGTCACCAGCTCAGGTAGACCTCCATCTATCTGGAGAGAATATTTGCATCCCCACAGCAGATGTTGTTTCTAGAAGATGGGGTCGGGTGGGGGGGGAACCAACCCCAAACCTAATGAAATAAGACTTTAGGACTAGAACAGCACTGAAATAATAGTCACTGTGTTATAAAAGCACAGGGGAGTTGTACCAAGAACACTGTAGATGCAGCAAGATCTCCTGAATCAGGTTTCAGACAGCTCAGTATCTAGGTTCACAGGGGAGAAACATGAGCTATTAATCGCAATATTAATCATATACTGCCACCACAGTAGTACAAGGTAGCAATTCACAGAAGGTTCACAGAGACTAAATGTCCCCTCAGTAATTTCTGGAACTGCTGAATTCCTTGTGCCAGGGCTCTACAGACACCTACTTTCAGAAAAAAAAGATCGTATATCACTCAGGCTGCCTGAGCAGATCCATGACCAAAATTTACCACGGCCACATAATTTTAAACTCACACTCTGAGTATGACTAAAACTAAATGCCATGCAAAGGACATGAAGGAAGATCCTGAGGAGTTTTTCTGGTCATCTTTCCTCTGCATGTTTTTCCTGCCTCCTGTCTCTCTTTGACCACAGGAAGATGCCTTGATCTCATCCTCTCCCTCAGCAATGCCTGTTGTCCTGAGACAGCTGTGTACCCAGCTTACACATCTCTCTTCCTAGCTCCAGTACAGAATGTCTATTTAATTTTGACTTTCTTGAAACAGGAAGGTGCTAAGGAATGAACAAATAGCAACATCCTCTAATTCACATCTCCAGTGTAGCACTTCCTAAAATGATACTAAATATTCGATGATCTATAATCCTCCTAATTTGCATCYGTGAAAATCCTGTAATAATCAATGTGCAAATAACCACTAATCCACTATGTTATTCATTGTCACATGCTCAATTTGCTCCTCCAGTTATTCTCTCTGAACTCTGGCGTGATTCTTCATTGAATTTTATAGCCATGCAAGAAATGTGGCAAAAAAGATCAAGGCATATCCCCAACAAATTCAGAGGGACATGGAGGCACTGAAATGAATGCAATCAACCTCATGTATCATCAAGTAATGGCCCATTCCGCAGTCCAACAAATATAAAATATAACCTCTCCTTCTTTTGCTTTCAAACAAGGAATACTCTTGAGGGACACTCAGGGTTGCTGGATGGCTCAGGTGATTGACAAGACATGATATATAAATCACAGTTCAAATTCCGACCAGGTCAGTATTAAATGAAAGCCACTACCATCTGATGAGTGTTCAGTGAAAGCTGACGTTCTCAGACAGGCGCATCACAGAAACTGCTGTCACAGCGGTGGGTAGCTTCTACAGAGATGAAGGACTGCACAGCCTCAGAAACTAAAATAAGCTCTAGTCTCCTGAAGGTTTCCCTGGCCACCTAGATCGTGGCTCAGATACATTGGCAGGGTGGTTTGTGGAAGGCTGCATTTTCGCTAGTCATGCTGTATCTGTTCTGTGGGTAAACAGAGGGCTTCCAGTCTCCCAGGGCTGTCAGTCTGTCATCTTTCACACACACACAGAGAACAGGTTTTGCCTTATAAAAGAAAGAACACTGCGAACAGACACTCATCATTAATCAAGGTTTATTTCTCCATAAAAACAGGAAAAAGCAGAGTCAAGTCACCATCTCCTCATTTGGAACTCTATTGCACTTCACAAGCTGCAGATAAAGAGTATAAAGCAGAATCAGAAAGTTTGTCCTTAGAAAAAGGAAAAAGAAGCACTAAGGTCTCTGTGTAGGATATGATGGTCTTTGCAAGCTGAATAAAGTGGTACAATATACAATGCTATGACTCACAGTGCAGCATGGAAGAGCACTGTATGCTATTCATCAAACATTCTCTTCAAGGCAATCCTTAAAACTTTGAACACAGCAGGGTCAGAGGATCACAAACCTCTCTGGAATCCATGCATGCTGCTAGACACTCTACCTGCCTTACAGCAACCATCTTCAAAAACCCTCCATGTGCTGACCTGAAATAGATTAATGAGATATTGTTTATAATTTATGACTGGAAAGGTAAGCTTCCACATAGTGATGCCAGAGACTTGTTGGAACACTCTTTCTTGGCATGAACCAGTTCAATAACCTATCTTCTCCAGGTGACAGAAATCCAAATTTCATTGTAAACTGTGCATGACTCAACTCCCTGACACTTTATGATTAAAAAATTATGGTAAAAATAATTTTAACTTAAGTGCTTGCTAACAGTATGTTTTTTAATCAGTTATTACAGACAACCCCTTCTGAGATCTATAGTATATAGATAAAACAATAATTAGTGTAGGCAAAAGCATAGACTAATTTAGAGAGATCCTGTCAAGAACAATTTTTGGAACTTAAAGCTTGACACATTTCAAAATAAAGTTGATTAGTCATTTAAATCCATTATAAGGCAAAGTGTTGGTTAAATACTTAAAGTCTTCAAAAATAAAGACTGGATGTTTACGGTCTTTTTAGACCATTGATTTAGTTAAGCATTAGTGTGTTCACTCAATATGGGGTATTGCTGGATGACATTGTATGGCCTGTGTTACACAGAAACTCGACGAACAATCCCTTCTAGTGGCCTTAAAATCTAAATCTTGAAATCGTGTCGATTTTTTAAGAGTGTGAAAGCTACTTTCACGTGCTGTCTTTGAGTCCTTCTGGCATATTTGTATTTTTATTTTTTATTTTTTTAATTCTTCTCTTCCTACTGCTCTGTAAAAAGCTCTCAGAAAGAAAGGTGAGGGGGGAAATAAGATATGGCCCAATCTAGCAAACCATTATCATCAGGCACGATGAAAGAGGCCCTGATTTCAGTGGGACTATTCACAGAACCATGTGGAAAGCCAGTGTTGCTGGATGGGGCTCTCATTGATTATATAAAGAAAGCAATAAAATGACTAGACCTGAAGTGCTATAAAATGCATCGTGCAAATTGAAAAGTAGGGGGAACATATACTCTCTAATCTTTCGGGTACAATAGTTTGTAGGTGTTACTTGTAATCTAAAATGTAAAAAATGAGACAGAAGTGAGATTGTAAGCCGACTATACTTCTTATTAGATGAAATATTTAGAAATTCAGAATTAACAATTCTAATCATAAATGCCAGGCAAACACTTTTGATCTGCTACCATAGCTAATTACTCCAGTGGGAAAGGAAAAAGGGAAAAGGCATTTCAGCTGTGCAAGGACAGGTTTTTCTCTGAATCTATATTTTGTCCAAATAAAACCTGTAGTTCAATGGAGTTTGTAGAAATCTTAACCCTTCATCTGTAGGAACTGCAGGGTTTCTGGTAATTGTTGTCTATTTCTTCCTGCAGAATAAACTAGTGATTTCCTCCAAGACTAACATCATTTATATTTACAGTTTTCTTCTTTTGCTCTATCATTGTCTATAATCTCCTCTGGGAAAATGATTTAATGATATTGTTGTTTTAGTGGTGCTATCAGTACCACTGTCATTATAGTGGTACCACATAGTCAGCAGTCCTTAAGTGCTGGCACTCAAGTGCATATTGTAAATGGTGTAAACAACTATTGCCTCTCATTGGGAGGCCAAAACCTACACAGTAAGAAGTGCCAGCACAAATTGTCCAAATAAAGGAGAACACCACCTTAAAAATACTTGGGAATTCCCGGGAGACCAAAATCTTGCTGACTCAGAAAGTTTCAAGATCATATCTACAAGAAGTTACTATGACACACTTTTTGGTTTGGATTCATTTTTAAAGACCTCTTTCAGGTGTCTTACCCTAGAAAAAATTGCACCCCTCTTGTCCAAGGGATGGACAGCTACGACGGAAGAAGAATTGACGTGGAAGAAGAATTGATGGGAACATGTGGAAAGACAACCTGAGATTGTACAGTTGGCCTTAGGTCTCCTGTGAATCCTGAAAGCTCCTTCTGGGACAATTTTGACTTAGGAGGCTAATAAACTGATATGCTGCCTAATCCCAAACTCAAGGTGAAAAATGACTGAGGCTTAGATGGGGACACCACTCTGCAAACTATATCAATGCTACTACCACTGTCAGCACTAAAAGGCTGTAGGGTTCCAGTCTGAATTTGCAGTGCCCCTACCCGGAAGAGATGCCAGTCCAAGCTTATGATACAATAATGCAAAATGCAATGACAAGATGTACTGATCCACCGAACCTAGAGAAACTACCCTCTTGTAGGCTTAAGGAAGATCCACAAGCACATTTCAATCTGCAAGCAAAACTTGCTGAGAATATGAGGACCATGATTTGTTTGAGGGAAGCGGCACTTGGAAGTAGTTAAGCAAAGCAAAAAAAGCTGATGGAGGTTTGACTCACATTTGCCGTAAGTATTCTTGAACTACTCTTCTCTCCCTTAGTCTATCATTGTTGAGATAAAACAGTAATACTTTTGAGTAACTGATAGCCATGTCAAAAAAAAAAAAAAAATCACGCTAGTAAAGATACAAAAAAAAAGCCAAGTTCTTTATAATATCAGCTAGATTATTCTACATAAACTGTAAAAATGTTTTCCTTGGACCTGACATTAAAATGAAAAGAATTTCAGAACCCATTGGAGATACATGTTTTAAACTAAAATGAACCTTAGTGGCAGGTAAACCATTTTTCTAATATAAATTTCTGTGTGAACCCTCTTTTCAGAAAACAACAAATTTTGTAACAAGTTTCCAGGTAAACTCCATCACTTTTACTCTACATAGTTTTCACTTTTCAACACTGTCCTGAAAAGATATAAAACTGCTGTGAAATTCATCACAGTATCGTGTCTCTGACAGCACTGACTTGAACAATGCTGTTTTCTCCAATTTTTCTCCTTTGTTCTCTGTAACAGGAGGAATCTTATTCTAGAGAAAGAGGAAATATTCCAGCTAATACACAATTTAAACTTCATTAAAAAATTTAAGTCTTAAATTTAGAACTAAATAAGAAAAGGGAAAGAAAGGAATAGAATAACTTTACACATGGTTCCAACATCCTGATGTATAGTAACTCAGAGTGAGTCACCTGCACCCAGCAAAGACAAAGTATGGTAATTCAACTGCCAATAAACACTTTGGGCAGAAGTTAACCTGATTTGGATACGATATATAAACATTTATTCTTGGAGTACTTAGCCTTTTCCATTTTAGTAGATTGTTTTAAAAACTGGGCGATTGAAAAGAATAGTTCAGCTCTGAAATGAAGGAATGTAAAAGTGGAAACTGAGGGCTTTATGGTAGATATCTGAAAGTCGCACTGAAATCTTGAAGTTAAAGCATAGAGCACTGAGGCAGTAATATTCTAAGAGCAACCAGAAAATATCTGTTGGACCCCACAGACAGAGTCTTTATGAGTTTGTGAGATTTATCTGATGAGACTTTCCACTTTGGAAGAGAAGTTTAGTAGTGTCTTATGAAAGACTGTTCTAATAGAGAAAGATTTGGTGGAATGACATGAGCAATCACTATATGAGAAGGCAGGAAGGCAGTTATGACTTGTGAGTCTGCTGAGTATATATTAATGTGACTTGATTAATTTCCCTCAGGGTTAAAATCTGCCTAAAGCTGTAGACAAGATGGCACCCATGAATATTTAGCAACTGTCTCTGCAAAAAATCTCTTTGGAGCATTAAAATTTCCTGGGTTTTATATGAGATGAAGAATTGGGTAAATAATGCCTGTTCTTCCATTCTTTGAGAGGTCATATATCCCAACTCCAGCAGACAAATTTACATGATCAACTGAAGAAAAAGGGGCTATATTTTGCTTAGCATCTTGTCCTACCCTGGTCAGATAATGCCAGAAAATTACTGCCACATGTGACCTTTCCTTTTCAGGTGGGCTGTCACCAACCTGCAGAATAGCTACAGGTATTAAGGGTACATACTTGGGCCCCAGTTTTGCTTTCAGTATGTAGTCAGTGAGGTTGCAAAAATAAATGTGAATATAGTTCTGTGCTTGAAATGTCTTTAATCATTTTCTTGTTCCCTAGAGTACAGACTGATTGCAGATTCCGATTTTCATTCCTGGCTATCATTAAAATTTGCAAAGGTAAGGCTGAGTCATATACTGGGCTTCTTGAACCTCTTTCTTATTCAAATCATAGCCACTTCTTGGTTAACAGCAAGAACTTGAATATATTCCTTTTTAACAGATAAATGTGCCAGAGGAATGGATAATACTTTTTATATTGTCACTAACTCCCGCTTGTTTATGCTCAGGGTTGTTTTCTTTAGAACATTTTATATTCAGGGAGACTCCACAGCTACCCTCGGATGTATCAATTTCCAATTAAACAAAAAGAGGTGGAAACATGTAAGAATTTGGATCTCATAAAAGAGTTTTGAATCCACCACTGTAACACTAACAATTATTACAGGGAGAGTAATTGCTCTCCTCCAAGCCAAGTCTAGCTTTTTTTCCTTCAAGTAACAGGTTTTGAAGTTATCTATACTGAACATTTATGCCTCGATTAGCCAAACAAAGTCACTACCAATCCCAGCAGACATGCTAAATGCTACAGAGCTCTATGTTACTTAAAAGTAAKTTCTGATTTATAAGCTTTATTTATTTCACTTCAAGGTTTTCTCAAACTGGTCTTCTTTCAGATAAAACTTCAAGAGTGTCTAGTATTGAGCATGTAATGGTAATCTCAAGAATGCTATTTGCATTAAGGGAAAGAAGACTGAATTCTCAGTTTATTGTACTTTTAAATAATTAATTTGCCTCCAAGGCCCCTTAATAAACTGATCACTGGATGTAGCACAACCGGACGTAACAGCACTGTGAAAGGTCTTGAGGCTATGAACAACTTGCATGTCATTACTCTCCCTATATGAATCACACCTTTCAGATGAAGTTGTTGAATATTTTGTCAGTAATGGGGCCAGGGTTTGACATTTACAAATGCATTTCTGATATCTGTTTTGTCTGAGATGTCTCCTCTGTGACCTCTAAATCAGTTAAACTTCATAAAAAAAAAACCTCTGTGAAAGATATTTAAGTGTTTCCAGGCCTATCACTCAATAATGCTCACAAACTGCGTGCTCTTTAAAGGTTCTCAAGAGGAAATTACCCTACTCTGTCTTTCTTTTTATGTATAAAAGTATGGAATATTGCAAAGCTGCTGGTGCAAATCACAACATGATAAGACTGGATAAAAGCTGAATGAATAGTGCAACATGATTTGGGCCATATTTATTTCAGTTTCTTTCATCCACTTACTTTTTACAAGCATTCTACTTACTGAATTTTAAATGTGTATGTTTACCTAATTAAGGCACAAATATATACAGATTTACCTAATAAGGGAGCAGAAGCAATGCTGTGTGATTTATCCTACTGATCAGAGCTAACTAGTTACCCCCAAAAGCTGCTGCTGAAATGGTCTTCCTAGATGGCCCAGCTACACATTATCCTTTTATTTTCATTTCTCTATCAGCTTCTAGTTATCATTCCATCAGATTAACACCTGCAAGACTTTGTACAACTCAACCATTTTCTGCTGTTCTGATCTTGGATCTCTTTGTCCTTTGCACTTCAGTGGCAACACATGACCTAAGGCCATCTGTCTGTTTTCCCCCCAAGTTGCTATGACTCTTTGAAGGGTCTATTGAGTGCCCTTCTGGAGCTGTTCCAAGAGCTGAGTGAATGCCTTCAACTGAGTTCAAGCTCAGCTTTAGTTTTGTAGACTTTAAAGTTCTACGTGTTTTCAAAAAATTGCAAGTAGCAGTTATAGATACAATAATTACAAATAATTGACTAATCAGTACCAAAATGCAATGTACCTTAGTAAGCACTCAGAAGCTTCATATGTCTTACTGGTGTCTTCCCCAGTGGCACAGAATGAGGTTTCCTCCTGTGCTTCTTATGAGGAATACCACCATGAAGCTCTGATGAATGGCATGGGGTTGGTAGAAGACTAGTAAAGTCTCCCAGGTAACGTGCAAAGATGTAATTTCTTAAACCCATACATATAGAAAATTTGTTGCATAAACTTGTTTAAAACTAAACAATTCTAAGGAGTTTAATGCATTCACAGTCACTGCTAGCTTTACTGTGCTTCATCTACTAGCTGCTTCCCAAAGACCAGCTTGCCATATCCTTTGTTGTAACTGAATAGCATCTTACACAAGACTCTGCTGGAAGAGAGACTCTTACAGAACAGTCTTTGAGGGTTAGACAAATTCAGAGACCAATTTCTTTCTGGGCTAGACCCTACATGACATAAGAAATGCACAGTACAATTTCTGATATAATTTTTAAGGGATGGAACTCAGTAAAACAATTAATTTCAGAACAAGGCCATGCCTCACTCCTTTGTGAAGGCAATTGCCATACAATACTTCAGTTGTCAACTACTTTGTCTGCTCCTAGAAAAAATAAGACAGGATTTGGTCAACAATAGGGAATATGCTTTTTTAAAAAAATTACAGGCCATTTTATCAAAACTGCAGAAAAGACACACAGGCCAAAATAATACCCTATGTTTGGGTAAAGAATGGAAAGTTCTAGCCTGAAAGGTGAATACTGCTGAGAACTGTGGTCAAGTGAGAACAGAAGGCTTGGGATGGGGAATGTCACCTTTGTAACGACACAAACATGTCATTAATTCTAAGACAGAGGGGCTGGAGAACATGCACAAGAGCTGCCAAAGCTGCATTGCAGACACACTGCCACAAGAGAAATCCCTGGGTGCGTGACTTTACGCCTTGTTCCCAGCATGTACCGTAAGTAACTGGGGGCATATAGGGGTGCTCCCATCTTGAGGTTATTATCTTACTCCACCTACACACACTTGGGGGCAGCAGTGAACTCCAGCTTTTTTAGACCCTCTACCTGCCTCATATTTGCATCCAAAAGGCAACTGTATGAAAGGAGACTGTTGAAAAGCACTTAGCATCTTCTCATTCTCCCCAGTCCATCAGACAGCTTGTTATGACAAGGGTATCGTCTGGCTGCTGGTTCTCCATGGAAGTAGTATGCTCTAAAAAAATCTCTGTGAATCCTGGGGAATAAACTAATACATTTAGCTGAAATTTGCAGTATGTCTCACTGAGATAATTTTTTCAGGAGTTGAAATACAATGAAGACCCTGCCTTGAGTATATTGGATATCATCAAGAAAACTTGGATCAATACAATGCTCAGTTTTCTCTAGGATCTCCAACCTTGAAGAGACAGATTTTCATAAGGCCTCAGATCTTATTTAGGCTCATAAAATATGTGGGCAGATTTTCACGAAGGAAGCAAAAGTGCAGAGGGGAAGAAAGTTGGATGGGAGCTGCAGGATGATGAGCATTATTTAGTATCTCATCATTCGTCTGGAAGAATTTCTTTTCTTGAAATTCCCTCACACCCTAGGAGAACAGTTAAGAGTTCCTGAAAAAAAAAAAAAAAMCTGAGAAAAGAGGGAAATGTTTTTGTTGGTTAGGGCTATGTATTTTACTATAACATAGCTATATTTTACATACCATGTGAATACCACGGAAAAATACCATGTTAGATACAAATTATTTTATATGGCATTGGACTGTTGCTAATATAAGATCTTTCACTGTGAGAGGTATATTACAGTGGGCATTTGTCAGTAATTTAGAACAAAATTAAATGAGGGTCTGTTTTAAAAATYATGTTGTGATGGGCTTAGCAACATGCAAAAGTGCAATGGGAAAGTTTTAACAGGGAATGCAAAGAAAGTAGGGGCATCTAGTAGAGTTTCAGAATCATTAAACTTTTGCTGTTTTGACAGAGATTTATTCTGCACTTTATTTAGAGATTGTAATTATAACGTAAAGGCAGTACAGTCCTCAAGTTCCAGATATCCCTCAGGCTGGAGGAAAGACATTACTGTAGGGTCTCTCTATCTTTCTGCTGTTACATTTAACTTACATTTGGCATATAAGCTGTTAGCTCAGACAGTTTTTAAAAGATGTGCAAGAGGTAATATAAATATGCTCTGCTCTTAATTGAAAATGCAAAAGGCAGTAAAACATTTAGAGCTCTAAAAATGTAAAAGCTGGAACAAAAATAAATCCATTCATGTCATATAACATAAAAATGATCTCAAACCTGATATGTCAGTTAAAGTATTTGTCAAGGTGCCAAATACTTTAGAAGGAGACACAGGGCGAAATACACATGATAGTTCAACAGATGCATACGTGGAGGAAAAAGTGGGGTCATGTGCACTTTTCTCMCATACTTTTCAAGCTTGAACTCTCCAGTCAAGGAAGAAAGAGCAATCAAAATCCTATTTGTTGCTATTTAATGGGAATGTGAGTGATGGAAAAGGACAAAATCCCAGGAGACTCCTACTGGAAGATATGGAAATTAGTCTGCATAATGATAGGTGAACATACTTTGGCGGGACCCATCACTGAACAGCAGTGAAATGGAGCAGCGACCTGGTGCTGCACATCCACCCTCACCCAACAACCTCCCACACAGGCTGAACGTGGACATCTGCTGTGCTGGTCACCACAGCTGTCTGTGAGACCACCATGAAGACTGAGGCATTAGTCCTGCTCTCCCCTGCCCTCCAGACTGCTCGTGATTTATCCGATTTGAATTCATTTTTACAGCTTTACTTCTACAGCTCCTGCCTCTCCCCAGGCATAAAGGACAGCATCAGACATGTGCATACCCTCCCTGCCCTCTCCAAAGGGGCTCAACTACAAATCCAGAACAGGACAAATTGGTATGTCTTTTTCATTAAAGACATCCACCTAACAACAGAAATGGCGACGTAACCAAATGCATCCAAAGCAGGGCCGTCACGCTGCTTTCATTTGCCTTGCTTAGAAGAATTTCTCATGTTTACTTGGAATCAGTATGTCGCCCATCCTTCCTGAAACGCCGGGCGTCAAGATCTGCCTCACACTGCTCCCATGCTTCTCTAAGGTCAAACAAAGAGTCAGTGTTCACTGATGCATATCATTTTGTATTCTGCAGTAAGCGTGCAAGTTGGTTTCCAGCCACTCTACCCAAATGAAGCACACGGGCTTCCAGTTGTAGAGGGTTTTTTTGTGTGCTTTATTATACAGACTGACATGTACTTCAAACTGCTGTGTTTTGCCTCTTCGTGCTAGGAAAACATGATGTCTCACAGGGTTTACAGGCAAACCTATCAACTGCCACATGTTGGCTGGAAAGGATTTGGAATCACAGCAAACCTTTGATGAACCTGGATTGAATTTCAAGTTTGCAATAAAACCTGTGAGTTTCCAGTGGTTTCAGGTTCTGTTGCAATCATTACATAACATCTTTAATTACAAGCTGCCATGCAAAAAAGAAAAATTCTAAAACAGGTTAAAAATTTTGGAGGAAATTATACTTATTTAAACAAAAATTCCAGCACTGTTGGCTTTATCTGTTATTCCAAAAATGCTTTTTAGGGTCCTAAGCCCCTGTAAATGAACAGACGTTCAGTGCTTTTGCAGGTGCAGAATGAGGCCTTTATTATATTGCATACCTTAAGCCTGGATCTGGCGAGAAGATCCTGCCTCAACGCGTGGCTGTCTGAGTTCTGTATCTGCATACAGTCCTGTTTGAAAGGTCAGGTGTTTATTACATGTGGAAATAATAGCGTAAATGGTAATACTGTTTATTACAATTTCAATTCCAATCAGTGAGACTTTACTGGCATTACGAGCCAGACAAGCGTTGCCAAAGAGAGGGGAGGGGAGAAAAAAAAAAAATCCTGGCTCGAAGATAGAGCCAGCCCGTTTGATGCACGATGATAATGCCATGCTCGCAAGCCGATCTATAAGGCGTTTTTCAAAAGCAGCCACAGCGAGCAAAACAAACCCGGGGCGGCTGGACTTTTACCTTGCAAACAGCGCCCGGCACGACCCCGACCCGCCGGCTGAGTGCCCCGACCTTCCCGGCCGTGCCCTCCCCGCCCCACCAGCGCACCCGAGGCTTCTCCCTTCCCTGCCCTCCCCCGGTGGCGGCGGCGCGGCCTGCCGGGGCAGGGGGCTGCGAGCGAGGGAGCCCCGCACCGCTGCGCGCCTCGCGGAGCCGGCGGCAGCGGCGCACGAGCCGAGGCGAGCTGTGTAGCGCCGTGCCGAGCCGTGCCGAGAGCCGTGCCAGGCTGCACCGTGCCGTGCCGAGCCGTGCCAGGCTGTACCGTGCCGAGCGGAGCGGTGCCGGCTCCCGCGCCTGCAGCAGGAGGCGCTGCCGGGCGCCGCTCCGCCTGCGCCAGGGCTGCGGGCCGGAGTCCCACATTCCCCCGGCGAGGTGCCGGGGAGCGGGAGGGCTGGACGTGCGCGCTCGGCTCCTCCCTCGCCTGGCGCCCGGCAGCAAAGTAACTCCGGAGTGCGCGGGGAGCTGCCGCCGCCGCGGCTGC
>NW_020449431.1:225692-226707 GCF_003343035.1 Apteryx rowi | reverse complement strand
CGGCGCGGCGCGGCGGTGACTTGGGCGCCGCTGGGACGCACCTGAATGCTGCTGCCGCCTCTGTAGTTTATTCGTACTTGGTCTGCTCAGTACGAAGCCGTAGCGTGAGCATGATGTTTTATTGTCTGTGGTGCGAGGTGGTACATGAAGGAGCAGCTCCGATAGACTTTGGGCTCTTCCCTGCCGCTGCTCGGCTTCTTCATAGTACTTGCCATTGCGCCGGGTGTGTCAGTGGGACGCGGGTTTTTATCCCTTTATCTTGAAAACTTGAGCTAAAAAACTGCCATTAATAAAAATATATGCGCTCATGAGACTTCGAAGTACTGTTTTCAAAAGGGCTGATGTGCAGTTAGGAGACTTTTTTTCTGGTCCTCCTGTAAATTAATTTTTAATTGAGAAGTTCGAGATGTGTCATTGTCAATTAAGAAACGTGCTGAAGTAATAAGAGAAATTGTGCTGGTCCAAACAGATTGCATCCCTCCTATGTGGCTGACTTCAGTGTGTATAATTTAATATCTGCATATCAGAATTGCAAGATTACGTAAGCATCTACAAGCCTTTTACCAGGGAAAAGGAAGCGTGCCATATATGCAGCTAGCATGTTGTAGGAACAGTTACAATAAAATATGCCAAAGCATATTTCATCTCTTCGTTCAAAAAACATATAGAAATCAGACCAGTGACTTTGTGTCATCGTAATTTGTCCGACTAATGTTAATGCCAAAGGTAACTCTTACATGTAGATTTTCTACAAGCTTGTTCACTGGCATAAAAAGGGTAGGAAGTTCTGATAACTTATGTGGTCCATGATGTTTCATGCTGCAAATGTGGAATGCAGCCCTTCTTAGAACTGAAAGTACAAAAAGTAAGGTTTGTCCCTTGCGGTATGTGTTAAGTTAAAAAGAATGCTCAAGATCAGTCTGACCAGAGTAGGTGAAGCTTGTGAATGAGTTGAACAATAGTAGCTAGGAAATGTGAGATTCTCTTTCTCTCTCTCTCTCTCTCTCTTTTTTTT
>NW_020449431.1:212303-225632 GCF_003343035.1 Apteryx rowi | reverse complement strand
AAAAAAAAAAAAAAATACTGGTCAGAGCTTTATTAATTGCAGACTTTCTCAGACTTTCTTGAAGCTTTGGAGAAGTACGTTTGTTGGTAGCTGATGCTGTCAATATACGCAGTTTAAGGTATGATGCTTGGACTCTTAGACCTTTTAAATCTGTTCTCTGTCTATGTGTCAAAGAAGGGCTGTGTCCTACTGAACACTTACTTATGGTCAGACTTGAATGTTCTGCATTTAATAAGCACTATGAACTTTATTTACTTATTCTAAACCAATCCCTGATGCTCCTCTGTGTGTGTGTGTTTTTTTTTTTTTCCTTTAATGTCTGTTGATTAGGTAACATCATCCTGATATTAGTGGATGCAGGATGCAAAGGTTGGGGTCTACATGCTCGTTACAGTGAGGGCCTCTCTGTAGCCTACCATGAGATGTTTCTGTAGGTACTGCACATAGAAGCATTTATTTTCTTCATAGTAAGCTCCTCTGCTTTTAACAGGGCTACTGTTTTCCAAGCATCCTCCTTTGACCGCCTTCCCCTCCTCCTTAACACAAAAGCCTGTATGTTTCCACATTAAACTTAATCTAATTCATTTCCAGTTTCCTTTGTATTGGTATTCTTAATGTTTGAATCATAAGAATTTAAAACTGTATTAATTTTTCTTCTTCATTAACAAAGATGCTGATTCAGTCTGAACCTTTCACAAGCACTTCTCTCTCCAACACTGCAATTTGATTTTTTTCTTTCCTTGTTTTTTTTTTATGATTTTATTTCCTTTTTCCTTTTTTATACCACTCAAACTGCAAATGTTGGTCAGATCCAAGACTGTTCATATAAATTTTGAAGTGTTTATTAAGGGTCCAATCAACTTACAGAATACAAGTGTCTTTAGAAGTTGGCCTTCTTCCAAGTGTGTGTATGTGCTGGTTGTTACCTATTCTTCCTCGTAACTTAATCCATGGAAGCAAGTGCCACAGCAAGAGGAGGAGCAGCAAGTTAGGAAAAGGAGCAAGATCTTGTAATTTGTTGCTATCTTGAAAACTGTGTATCATCTCCACCCCCCTGGCAAACAGTTGAAACACTGTATATTTTGTCTTTCCCTAGAGGTCTTAAAAAAGCAAGCATGCTCCCCCCCCCCCAAAAAAAAAAAAAAAAAAAAGAAGAAGAAGAAAAAGAAAACAACCCCGAACCAGAACCCAAAGTGTAATATTTTCTGGTCTCTGTGTGGTGTTTCTTTACACTGCTGCTTTGCATGACCCTTCGACTTGGGTGTGTGCTTGTCAGAATCTAGGCCAAAATGTTTTGGCAGTGCCTACTTTGTCGAAGTCTAGCTAGCCCTTATGTAGCACGTTCTTTCATCTGTAACTCCTACAGTTTGATAAAGAACAAGTTCAGCTTGTTTTCACAACTTGATCATTATAAACTTCTAACTTTTTTACTATTATTTCTAGCAATTTACATGTTTTCAAATGTTGAAAAGAGTGAAAAGTTTTTCAAAAAAAATTATTATTTTTTTTGAAAATGCTGCCTGCTTGTCAACTAGTTCTGGTAGAAATATTATGCATTGCACTGCCTCAGATGGTATCTATGCAAGCGTGTGTGTGTTTAATATATTAAATAAAGGATATGTTGGTAAAAATCCTAAAAATGACCCAGGCTACCTGAAGTTCTTTGTGTGATGTTTCAGAATATAGGGATAAATAAGCATAAAAAGGAGGACTGTATGTTTTAGACCTTAAAGCCCTTGTATTACTGTAGTTATTTATCAGACTTTTTTGTGCAAAGTAGTTCTTACAACTCATGGTATCACAAATGAACAGGCAGGAGTAAATATTTTTGGATTAATCTCTTCTCTCTGCCATGACAAAGGCAGAGTTACCCTCTGCCTTTGGGAGAGAGTCTAACTCAGAAATTTGATATTATGAAACAGAAAATATTATTTGTTTTATAAGGATTTTGTAGTCTAATATTTTTACATAGAGAAACATACCAAAATCATAGTAAGCATATTTAAAGTTTTTTTTTTAAATCATGTAATAGAAGAGATTAAGGCAATTAAGAAAATGTTTAAAAAACCCCTAAGTGATTAAACTCAAATTAACCCTTTACTGCCAGAACAGCAAAAGTTACTTCAGTCATGTTTTATTCCTGAATGTGCTACAATTTGTTTGTGTTATACAAGAGATACTGGTGCAGGTAGGTGTATATGTATAAGAGACTTCTYAGTAGCTTCTTCCCCCACCCCAAGCTGTTAAAATGTATTGACAAATCATATGGATGTGTGGAATTAAAAGTGAAGTTAGTTTCTCACTCTCACACCCTCCTCCCCAAATGTTTTACTTTCCTTCCTGCATTCAACTCTCTTTCATAGCACTACTAGTTCAGAGCTCACTTGTCTACCTATATCTCCAGGAATAATACCGTTACAATTCTGAAATGTATATTAACTTTCAAAATGGAATTTAACTAGGAAAATGGGGTTGAAGGCACCCAAAACTTGGAGACCTCAGAAGTCCTGTTTAGTCCTTGCCATCTGAAAAATCATGGTAGTGCTTGATTAGTTGGCCAGCAATATGAACAGTGCATCTTAAGCCAGGTAGATTTCTYGCTGCTACTTAAGATCTGCTTTAGATCCTTTAAAAAAACAAAACAAAAACAAAAAAAGAAAACCTGCAGTGGATCAGGTCGGAGGTGCACCTGGCCCAGTATCCAGGCTCTGAGTATAGACACTGAGTGGAGAGCATAGATTTGGGCAAGTTGACAATGACTTCCTTTGAATATTATCTGCCCGCAGAGACCATGTGTTGGTATTTAATGCCGTCAGTGGATCCGTTTTATCGTGATTATGCCTAATAACGTCTTAAGCCTGTACAGCTTTTAGCATTCACATCATTCTGTGAAAAGGAATCTGTGTTGTGTGAAAAGGCTACGGTCCTTTGTTTTTTTGAATTTGCTAGTTTTAATTAATGTCTCCTAGCTCTTGCATTGAAAGGTATAGTTAATAATTGTTCCAGATTTACCTTCTTCATGCCACTCAGGATTTTTTGCTTTTCCATTCCACCCTTTCTTGAGGTTGAGTTGTATGCTTTGTTTTGTGTACATACACTTATTCTGTAACAATAAAACTGACTGGTGAATATTAACCAGAAGAGAAAAAGTCGTGAAAAAAAAAATGGTTGTAGTTCAAATGAACTCAAAACAGCTTATAACAAAAAATTCAGAGTAGATTTCTTTAATTGTTTATAAATACTGTTGATTTTTTTGTTATTTCCAAACATAACTCATATGCTTATTTATGAATTCTGTAGCATGACTTAGGATACCTGTTGCTTTTAAAAAAATATTGAAGTTTTTAAGCAATAAGCAAAAATATCTTTTTACTTTGAAATTTTAGGCTGTTTTTGTCATCTTAACTACAGTGAAAAATGAAAATTATAAGACCTGGTTGAAACCTGTTCTGTAGCTATTTATTATGATTAAATGATAAAATATCAAATCAGAGCATTCTTCTATCTATGTCATCTCTGTGTGGTATTAGACAGGAGTAAGGTCAAAACGGGGAGTATATTGTCTAGGTTCTTTTAGAATTACCCTGTTTGTCTGTTCTTTGTAAATGTGAGAGCACTTATCAAATATGAGAACATTGAAGAAATTTGGCAGAGTTCATGAGTTCATAAAGCAGAGATAAGTATTGACTGCCGTCACAGTATGTAAAATGCTTTAAAAGAAAAACTTGTTAAAACCTACTAATCCAAAGTACTGAAGGCAATTTTATGTCTTGTTCAACTTCTGACTCCTTTGCAGACGTGGTTTTTGTATTTGTGGAGAAGAGATTTCTTCAGGTATCTCTCRAATTGGTATGTTGACATCTGAATATTATATATATTTTAAGTAGGTGATGAGTAAATGGATTAAAACATTGCCATCATATCTTTTGCAGTGGTTTTCATCATATCTTTTAGAGAGAAAGTAATGTTGATGGTATAAAAACCGAACCATCCCAGAATCTCTGCCTGCTCCCCACAAAAGTGGATTGTCATGTTCTTGCCCCTCTTCTCTCATTCACTGCCCCCCTCTTTAAGAAAACCTCAGCTTCTCTTGTTTTTGCTGGAAGACGTCTATGGCAATGTTAGTGGCTTTCATACCATAATTGAAGGGAGGCAAGGTATGTATGAGTCCTTACTCCAAAATGGTTAATAGATATAAACATCATCAGACTTTTCAGCAGAATTATTACGTGATCCTCTTCCTCTTAGTTACTTCACCATATCTGTCTTTGTTCACTTGACAGTGTTTTTTGCATTCATTTTCCAGTTTTTCAGGCTAGAAAATTTCCAGTGAAAGAGGCTTTCCTCTTGCCAAAGCAGAAATCTAATGAAATGGTCTTTTCAGTCTTTCCGTATTCAATTCAAGAAAGCCAAACAGCAAATCCTTTTTGCAGTTAGTTTTTACTAGTAATCCATCCTGACCTAACTTGTGAAACTAAAAATTGCAAACTAATTCCACAGTTCTGCCAACTCTTCAGCATGTGAATACTTTGTGTGTGTGGTCTTGTTTAGTGCAAAAGGTCTATTTATATTAAGTCTCCTGCATTTGTAAATCTCTGTGAGATTGGCTTTTCTCTTCCTTGGACCTTTCCTTTCAAATAATAAAACAAATTATTAACAACACCCACCCCCAAGAAAGCTCTTCATCCCCCTGCCACATACATACATAAATCTATAATGCACATGCCTATATAGCTGTAAAACAAGGAGAAACTAGTTCCAGGTGAAAGCAAAATATTTAGTGCATAACGATCAGATTTTTGAATCAGCTGAAACAAAGCTGAGTGATGAAAGGGAATATAATTTCCCTGGTAAACACAGACTAAATAGATGGGTGTAATGTAATAACCAGAAAAATCCTCTTAACTTTCTACGGGTTGGCTGAAACCTGGCAGTGAGAAGTTGTCAGTCAACTCACTTATTTCTTATATTGTTATTTTTATATTTCTTATATTGTTATTTTGGGTTTTTTTTAAACAATTATATTGGTAGTTACTGAGTTCAGATGCTTTTGATAGCCAAGCTGTTCAGCTTTTTTATTTTCTTTGACAAAGTGAGTTTAATTTGTTGATACATCTTGYGTAAGTGGGAAGGTGTTGCATTCTTAGGTGCTGTGCTATTCTCGGTACTTTTTTGGTCTTGAAACACTGCTTTGAAATCCTGTATGCTGATTTGGTTAACTACCAGGGACTAGGTTAAGAGCTCTGTCTGAGTCACGTTGAAGGCATGAAGCGCTTCCCTGCCCGCAGTCCTTTCCAGGGATGAGCGAGTTCCTCGCTGCTTTGTATATCCCGTGTCTACACGGCAACAGTTAAACTACCAGGCTCAGTTTATAGGTTGTTTTAAACACATTCAAGTAGATATGCTAAACAGCTTTTTTGGGGGTGGTGTTTGTTCCCTCTGGCTCACTTACCCATGTTTCTTTGAGTTTATACTTCAAATGTGCATTTCTTCTGGTGATTTATTGGCATTTCTGTCAACTATTGGACAAGGAATTGTGTTAAGTGACCAGCATTTGGAAAGGGCAAGATTATGTTCTCATTTAGAGAGACTGCACAGATGTGCTTTATGAGCGTTTGGAAGAGGGGAGGCTGTACATTACTTTCAAATTGACAGAAACCATGTATTTGAAAATCTTTGGTCTCAGTTTTATGGGCTACAGGATGAGGCTGTGAATCTGAAAGAGTAGCATTTGTGATTATTAATGACATTTGCAGACCTTAGAAATACTGAAATAATCTGGTGGATTGCGTTGYATGGTGATAATATCCAGATGCTAACTATAAACATCTCTTCACTGTTTGCTTGAGCATGGAAATGGAAATGAAAACAAGTATTAGATAGTTTGTGTTTCAGGAAAAGAAATTTGGCCAGCCATCTCTTTAAACATGCATTTTTCACTTGCCACGTAAAAGTACTCTTAAATAATTTATAGGTTAGTCTTATTCTATGATGTTAAATTTAAGAGAATTAGAAAAAATCTGTTTAATGGAACAGAACACTATTTAAAAAAAAAAATCTGCATTTGGATGTGAAGCATATGTGTTGTGAGTCTAAACCTAAGGAACATTAGGCAACCAGGAACTGAAGCAAATGCCAAAGAAAATGCTCAGATTTAATTAGTTTATATATTAGATGGTCCCTAGAGGATACAGGAACAAGTGAATGAAGTTGGTAAATGCTTAGTTGTCTTCAAAACAAAATAAAAATCTGATTTGCTTTTGACGTGCTACTGCAGTACTGATGTTAATTACATAATAGATACTTTAATCAGTTCTTACTAAATACTGTTCTCTTGGCACTGCATGTGTAGTGCTTGTAGCAAAATAACAAGTGTAGCGCAAAATAGATTTTAAGGAGTTCTTAGCCTGAATGCCACTTGGAAAACAGGGAAAACATAGCAGAACCTTGCTTTGATTCATGAAGTATAGGTGAGCCATAAATGCATTGCTTTTTTCTTATGGTGTCAAAACATGTATGATTATTTTTAAAGCACTTCTTTCAAAGCACTCCTTTCATAGGAAGAGCAACTGCTCATGTGTTTGTTGGAGGAGAAATTAAGTCTTGGGATCACACTTTTACAGTTTAAAACAAAGAACTTAAGCCATAAAGATCCCAAATCCTCTTCCATGTTCTTCCAAGCTGCATCAGTTATCTCTTTGCAGTGATTTAGTTGAGGATTCAGTTCTGACACCGTATCTATCTTGCAGCTATGCAAATAAAGTGAAGGGTTTGGAGAAGAAAATGTAGTATTAGAAAGTGGTAGAAGGAGCTGTAAATCTGTTATGAAAGCCATGAAGTTGATTTTCTTCAATAAAGTGCCAGTGATCAATGGGCAGGATAGTTTTATTCTTTATAAGATGCCAAAGGTGGACTGAGAGTCAAAAGAATTTTAAGTCCCTGCTTGTTACCGCTCTTTTAAGTACTTCAGGTATGACTCATGTTTTATCTGTCCTCTTGTTACAATGACAATTGTAGGTGTGTGGGCAGCAACAAGTAAAATTCCAAACCATTCCAGTCATGCTATATGTTGATTTTATTGCCAGATTAAACAGAACAGAAAAACAAACCAGTGTACTCGCTTATGGGATGAATGGCTTTTTGCTTAAGACCTCATTTTCCAGGCTCCCAGCTGCAAGTCAGGGGTGTTTCCGTAACTTTCCTGATAGTTCTTCAGTTTCTTCCTTGCTTGTGCTCAGCCTTTGTTTTATTGGTATTTTTTGCTTTCAAATTAGAGTATTTTTAGCCTCCTGCTTACAATATTAAAATGTCCTTGTCAAGGAGGAATCCAGGTAGAACTGGTTTTGTTTACTTTCTAATTCTTCTCTCAGAAATTCTGCATCTGAGAGGACTTGTCTCCTTTGTCACAGTATCATTCATGCCCTTCTTTTACATCTTCTCTTCCCTGACTATTTGTTTACAGTATCCCAACTGTAGTAATCAGGCATCTGATTAAATTTACATTTCTTTGTATTTACATGGAAGAAGTAAGAAAACAAGAGAAAGCCTGGCCTAAGCATTTAAACAAAATGGAGCCTTCTTATGTAAAAGATTACTTAAAAAAAAAAAAAAAAAAAAAGGGACCAGGCCTCAGAATTTCTCATATCTTGGGGGAGGGGAAAAGGGAAGAAAATATAATGACTTTAAGAAAACTAGAACTGTACATATTGAAAATTTCTAAGTTATGATTAGGAGGATTTGCCTTTAGCAATCTGTAAGATAAAGTGCAAGTAGTTGAGTCTTCTATGTAAATATTTAGTAATAGATGTATAGTTCATAAATGGACCCAGTTGCTATTTGAGGACTGTGTTTATACCTGGTAAAATGTATAATGACTATATTCTAGGGTCCCCTGGAGAATTTTTGGTTTCTTTCATATATGATTGATTCAGTCATGTAAGAAATAGTTTGTTCTCAGACACAGTTCACAGATTCTGACATGAAGAAATCTTGCAAGAGCAGCAGATGATAAAGTGTGTAGTAAAAAATATATTCTTAATGGAGAACTATAATCAGTGTTTGAAAACTGGCTAATGCATTACAGAAGATAGTGGCCTGGCAGATAGACAGCCATAAGGACCATGTATAAAAATGCAAATGCATACTATAATTAAATGAAAGTCAAAGCTAGGACAAATTCTGTAAAGTGTAATACAATTTGTTTTTTTAAAAAAAGTTGTATAGAAGGCTTGGAAAAACCATTCATCTGGATAAGTAGTAGAAAGGCTTCCTTTTTAATTTAAGCTTTTAATTTCAATAGCTGTGAACAGAAACTTTTTGAAAAAAAAAAAATTCCCAAGACAAAATAAGGTTATGTTTGGGTTGTCTGCACACTTATCTGCTATGGCGTTTTGGCCTGAGCCTTTACAAGCTGCTATGGCGAGAAGATAGAAGCATTTTGACAGTTTTAATTGTGAAACTAGTAACTGTCAAGGCAATTTGGTGTTGCTGTGCCTTAGGAAAAGGGTGGCTATATCTATACTGGCGAGTAATTTGGTGCTATAGATTCTAGTCACTAAATTGAAGTGGTTTGAGATACAAGGATCTGAGAACTATTACATGTGGTTTAGCTGAGTAGGGTTATTTCGGATTAGATTTAGTCTTTTTCTGTGGGCCAAATGCCTCTACTACACACTTAATTTGAAGTTTTCCAAAGGAGAAGCAGTGGTGTGTGTTCCTGCGGATCTTGTGGGTGTAGCCCATTGGCTCTGGCCTGAGCTTCCCCGTGAAGCATTGGTGCACTTCAGAAGTGGAGCTCCAGGGTTGTTTTCCTCTGAATGTGGTCTAGTTCCTGTGTGCAAAAACTATGTTGAGAAGCAAACTAATGCTTGGTAAATGGAGGCAATCGGGGGATTCACTTTTCACTGCTGTTTTGAACCAAGTTACTGACATAGACATAGTTGTTACTAACAATTAGGGAGGACACTAGAAAGGCTCCCTACAAGACAGTCTATAAAAATCAGTGGGACAAAAAGATGAAGAGAAATATGCTCTTAAGGAGTAGTAATATTTTGAAATAATACAGCTCTTACATAGATGCATATTTGTAAAAAGAGTATGTTTTTGGATTTAACTATTTGGCTAGAAAGGTGTAGGCAAGATTTTTCAAGTGGTGAGTAAAAGGGAGATGAAGATGGTGAATAAGTCAATAAGAAATCCTGTGTGTGGTATATATTATGGTATCATTAATTTGGTTGTGAGAATGTGATTGTTTTCAGGGCTGAGAAGCAAATCTTGCAGGGAAAATTGGAAGCTTGTTTAGATAGTAAAATTAAATACTCTATTTGTACAAGGCTCTATATTCAGTGGGAAGGGCAAAAATGAGGTCTTAAAATATTCGAGGCCAAATATAACGCAGGCCAAAGTTCTATAATTCCGCTTGCCTCCTCTGTGATTCTATTGTCCCCTGTGACGGTAATTTTTGAGAGACTTGAAATCTTAACCTTAGCCTCTGGATGTGCCTGCGAGGCATGTTAGTACCATAACCCTTATTTTGCAGAAGTAGAACTGCACACCCAGAGACTGAGTTGATTGTTGTCAACCAGAAAGTCTATAGTAAGGCATTATACTTGAATTTCTTATGTTCTAATGTATATTCTAACTTATGTTCTAGTTCATTACTAGTTAGAGGGTTATCCAGTCCTGAAATGTGCAAATGGAAGTTAATATAAAGCAGGGCTGCACAAAATTAAGCCTGGTTGAGAAATTAATCCTTAATAAGGCAAGCATTACTGGTATGTCTGCAAACAGTGTTGATGGCAGTGACACCTATCTGTACAACCATGATTTTAAAAGGAATGGTTGGTAAAAGGGACACAGCCAATAGTTTTTCTGCAAAAACATCTGTAAAGAGGAGGAGGGAGAGAGGAGGGAGATGAGTGAAGCAGAATACATTAAACTTGAAAGAGGAATATAAATCACAGGAAATTAGAATTAAAATAAGAATTGACCAGAAGAGGGAGAGCTGTGCGGTAGAGCCAGCTGAGATGTCTGCCTCTATAGAGATTAATATCTCGCTATGTATGGAGACTCTGATCTGGAAATGAGATTAAAACAAGAATTGACCAGAACCAGGAGATGAACCATTGCACCTTCACAGAGGTATCCACCCCCAGGGAGATTAATATCACACAGAATAAGGAAAATCTGATTTGGAAAGAGGATAAACATGCATTCTCCATATTGAGGGGCTGATCTTATAGCTCTTGCATTATAAATAGTCTTGACTTTCTTTCAGAGACTAATGCTTTGTTGTCAAATAGATTCTTCTAAGGCCATTTGAACTTTAGCAGACTTAGCAACAAAAACTACTCTTGAGTATTTTATTAATGTTGCAAAGCAAATCATAGCAACTTTAGTCCTTCTTATATTTAATCCTCTTTCTTATACAGTAAGTAATAAGCAGATCATGTTTCTGCTTAAGCAATGAAAGATTGATGTCATTATTGACATATCAAACAGTTCTTTCTGCCTTTGTCATTTCGACAGCTCCTGAAAGCATAGAGCGTTTCAGAAGTTAGATCTCTCTCGGGGAGGAGAGAAGTGAAAACTTCCCATAGTCTCTGTTTATCTGTTAGACAACTGTGTAATATATTTTATATTTAAAACTTTAATGTTAAAACACAGTCTCTTTTTAGAAAGGTAGGTAGGTACGTGCTTATGCTTAGTTCTGCTTCAACTTTATTCTGATTTATTAGGATGAATGTGTTCCTTTGACACTTCTCCTTAAATGTCTGCAGAAACGGAATTTGAGCCAGCTCTTACTCAAATTTTGAATATTCTCATTCATATTATTATGCATGAGTCTGGTGAGAAATACATCTCAGGTGAAAGACTTTTTTTTTTTTTTCCTCCAATTCCAAACTCTAAAGAATAGTTGTCTCTTAGAATTCTCCTAGCGCACGTTTTCACTGAAGAAGTTAGTATCTCAAGCTAGTGATCTCAAAGTAAAATTCTAGATGAGATATAATCATTTGCACATTGGGGAAATTTGAAGGTGGAAAAAAAATACCAAATCTTGCCCCCCAAACTTTTAAACTGCAAAACTGTCAGGTGCATAGCTTTGCTTTTGCTAGAAATCACGCTGCTTTCATTATTAAAATATCTCAACTCTCAAAGGCATGCATTTTATCATTATACTGGGCTCTCAATACAAGAGCATAATTGTAGTTCATATTATAGTAACAATATCTACTTTACTGCCTGCTGCTGCCTTTTCATTTTCAATGCCAATTTTGTAATAGAGGATGACCCTAACTGTTTCTGACAGGCACTGTCTGTTGTTGAAATGGCACAATTTTGCAGAGTGAATTGTGGGATCCCTTCATTCTATGGTAGTTGTGGCATGTGGTATCTTATTGCAAGCCAGAACAGTTTGGGGAGGATCATTTTATTTTGAATAGTGTCATGAAGGGCATCTGGAACAAGAACATCAGTGCATAGAGCAGTCTCGGCAGGAGGAGTAACCCGTGCCTGGTACAGGCTGGATAGCAGCTGAGTGGCAGCCCTGCTGAAAAGGACCTGGGATGGATACTTGGCTGAATATGAGCCAGGTTTTGTTGTGAATAAAGCAAGCTACATACTGGGCTGCATTGGAAGGAGTGTGGTCAGCAGATCGGGAGAAGATGTTGTCCCCTTCTATTCAGCTCTGGTGAGGTGTGTCTGGAGTATTGTGTCTGGTTTTGTGGCTCTTCTCTTTGCCTGCCCAAGTTCAAAAAGGATGTGTAGAAACTGGAGTGTGTGGACAGGAGGAGGAACTGGAGAGAGGAGAGCTGCTCCAGGTCAGGGGCCTGGATGATGTGACCTACAGGGAGCAGCTGAAGGGAGCTGGGCTTGTTTAGTCTTCTCAGGATGAAGAGAGGGGATAATCTAATGGGAATTTGCAATAACCTGAAGGGCAATTACAAAGATGACAGAGCCAATCTCTTTTTGATAATAGCAAATAATACAGCCAGGGAAAACAGCCACAAATTGCAGCTTGGGAGGCTCAGATTGGGTGTTAGGAAAAATGGCTCGTGTGGAGGCTGGTGGAGCAGGAAAATAGGCTGCCTTGAGAATCCCTGTTCTTGGAGGTTTCTAAACCTCAGTTGGACAAAGCCACAGCCACCAGTGATCTGTGTTGGTGATAGTTGTGCTCTGGGTGATGTTTGGCCTAGATGACCTCCAGAGGTGCCTTACAACCAGCATTCCTTTGATTATAGGAGTAGAGGTGTAGACTGCAATTTCTTGGGGTGTGAGGGAGGGTGGACTGGGGTTCGAAATTCTCCGGCCTGGCAGAACGGCTGGTTGATCTCTGCTCTTATCAGAGAGACTTTGTTCATAAAGTTCTTTACTGTTTCTTTGAACAGTCAAAAAAAATTTTTTTTTCTAATGAAGTGATGCATTCTCCCTGCTAGCCCAGTATCAGAGGACTTTCTAAAAGATGTTGTTGGGGATGGAGCATGGGTTTCCAGAAATACCTGCACTACTTCCATTCTTTTTCCCCAAMGCTGTGAATTGGGCAAGATTTCTGGTTCTTAAGTAATGCAGACTCATCTTATTCACAAATTCAAGTTATAGGGGAAGTTAAGCGTGAGGACAGCTAGAATTTGCAGTTGAACTGCCTGCTTCTGTTCTTTAGTAAGCGTTTTGCTACTAGGAAAGGATATTTGCAAGTTTTTCCATAAAATCTCCACTGTTGCACAAAAAGCTATCTTTCAGTTGTATCCAACGGCATGTTTTGAGGTGAAACCCCTCATATTATTTAAAGAGATGGCCAAGTGACAGGCTGCCTTTCTGACAGAGAGGGTCTCTTACATGAAGTTTTCTGACTGGTGCAGCAGTGACTTTAGATACATTGCATGCTGTCAGGCCCAGTGTCAGTATTTTACGTGACCTTTTTTCAAAGCACAGGTGAAGGTGACTTGTCTATCTAGGGACAATAAGGGTAGCTAATTCAAATTAAAAATGAATTTAAAACAGTTTAGTTAAATCACATTAAACTTCTGTGTGGGCTGCTCTCATTCAGTATTAAAATGACTTTAACTCAGTTTAGTCTAATTCACCTTAGGAATGAATTAGGGTAAATTGGGTTAAAGTAGACTTAATTCTGAAAAAGTGGCTACACAAGTTTTTCAAAGTGAAATAAATGACGTTAGAGTTAATTCAGGCTAATTTTCATTGTGTCCAGTGTGTCATCCTAGGGAACTTAAACCTTGCACTGAGAGGATTTTAATCGTAGTGAAGGAGTGTCTCTTATATCCAGAGGGGCAAGAAAGGGCAGGATCTTCTATTCACAGATCTTAGGTCCTT
>NW_020449431.1:188958-212288 GCF_003343035.1 Apteryx rowi | reverse complement strand
TTTTTTTTTTTTTTTTTTTTTTTTATGTTGAGCCTCTGTTTTACCCTTCTCCGCTGGGAAGCCTCTGAGGGCCCTGTTGAGCCTCCTTCCTCAGTGAATCAGGCAGGTACCTTTTTAATATTCTCCAAATAGGTTACATCAGAAGAAGGAACTCTGGTATCTTTTGCTTATTCAGATACATGAGCAAAAATGCATTATTTATTTGTGTATTTTTTTTTTTTCTCCAGAAGACTTGGTGGGCTTTAGCTTCAGCCTCAAAAATAATTCAGATAGATTGTTAAGGTCTCTGAGAGCTCTGATGATTTGTTTTGGGGCAATTTAGGGAGTAGTTATCCTCAACTGTCTGCTCCAGTAACCCACAATAGAGGCTGTAACTGAACCAAGGATCGCAAGGCGTGAAGCCTGTCCGCTCCTTTGTCACTCAGTTTACAGCTTTGCTTCTGCTCAAATTGATGATGGTTAAAGATAATGTGCTGGGCTATGACCTCCCTAGCTTAGGGCTCTGATTCACAGTTTCTGGTGGCATTTGCTCAGCCAAGGGGGGAATTAACTCCTTCAGCTGCTTTAACCAAGTCCAGTGGGAGCTGGAGTGTTAAGTGCACTATATAGGCAGATTCTGAAAGGGATTAGTTTAAGTCTGTTTGAAGCTGTGTACTCTGAAGTTATTACAGGAAACCTTTTTGTGGTGAAAAGCAAAAAACAAGCTGCTTCTTACCAAAGAAAACATTCCCCCCATCTCCCAAACCTTCAAAGCCAAATAACCTACAAAATAACACCTTTGTGTGATACATTTATGTGATGTATATTAATATTTGGGAAGTTAGCTTTATTCATATTGTCAAAACTTTTTGTGTTAATATATTCAGAGTATTTGGTATTTGGGAAGGAAGTTTATATGTTTATGTTAATTTTAATTTACTCTAAACTGAATCATTTTGGTCATGTTAGAATTTGCAACAGAAACAGCTTGTGTTCCAAGTGTGGGCTTTTAAAGAAAACCCCTTTCATTGTAAGTGTAAGCCTTCAACATGCATTTAGTGTGTTTTAAGGTAGTGACATCTCGTTCAATTCTGTGGTGGCTTAAGTCACTAGTACAGACAGAAGCTTACTGTCCTTTTCTAAATGGTATCATAGCAATGACTGTTAATTATTTCACAGTTTTTTTCTTTTTTTTTTAGCAGAAGCATTCTGCTTATGTCTGCTCTACAACCCTAAAATACTATCCTTGTACCAAAACCATGAGCTGCTCTTAGACCAGCCAGAGCTTCAGTCTTTCAGACAGGATCATTACAAAATTTTGTAGCAAATAGACAATTTAGTGTAGATTCACTGTAAAGTTTTAATGTAAAAGGAAGTAATTTTGACTGGTTATTGTATTGCCTCGTGCTCAGTTAGATAAATAGCAGATTAAGATTTCTTTTTTGCTTAGCAAGCTGGTGCAGAATTTGTCAGTGACTTCTATGGAGAAGGTGCTTTCTGCCATGACACGTTCACTACATGTAAAGATCACTCAGTGTTGTTAAGACTGCATTTAATATCATGTTTAGTTTATGTGGAGGAATAGTCCTTGGTTTAAAATGTATTCAGTTCAGGACTGCATAAATCTGATGCTTGAGACCTTGGTGATGGTTGTGTTGTGCTCCCACCTTTGTCCCCTGTATATGTTATGTATTTTCTTGCTCTGTCACCCTCAGAACTGTCAGTTAAGCGTCAAAGCGTGTTCCTGATTTACATGCTGCATTTTCAGTCTGATGAGGAATTTGATACACACTCTGAAAAATTGCACAGTGTTTGCAACCTGTTGTTATGAAAATATACTCTGAAGGCAAATATGCAGCGAATCACAAAATACTTGCTTCAAAAATCTGCCTTGAGAAAGCAGAAGCTTTAGCTCCTTTAGCTGTTTCATATGTGGAAAAACCCACCTCCCACTGATTGCTGGTGCGCAGCTCCCATTGAAGTGTTAGTACAGTTCACCCAGATCTGTTTTAGACATTTTTGTACAGTGCATCACTCCTGGTGATTCCTTGCCATTCAGAATTCCAGGAACAATGGCAGTTGAATAAGTTTGCCCTTTTTACACTTATTTAATAAGAAAAACACAGTATTAATGAAAATGAAGAAAGAATGAGAAGCCTACAAGCAATGAAAGCACCAAAGCAAGGAGAGTGCATTTAGTAAGTTTTCTTCATGATTAAAAAAAAAAAAAAAGTATTAATGCAAGCAGTGTTCAAATTCAGATCAGATATGACATAGTACTACATGAGAGGGATTTTTTTTTAATGATGCCAGTATTTTTTTTACATGGAACTTTAAATCCCTTTTTTAAATACTGGCAGTGCTGCATCTCATTGAACATACTTGGAACTTCTTTTACAGTCCCTAGAATTTCTGGGAAAATACTTTAATTTTAGTGGGTGTTTCTTATTCCTTTTCAACTGGCTGTGCTTAGAAAAGTTAAGCAAACCCTTTTCAGAAGATAATACGGGACTAGCCAAAGCAGTCAGAATAAATTTTGTGGTTTCCAGTTAAAACTTCTTTTCGCATTCCCGAAGAAATCTATCCCATTTTTGGCTTACTATTTTGAATGAAACAAAAATTCGCAAGCTTTCAAGACTGTGTTTGTAAAACAATTTCGAATACACTGTGTAGGCTTCCAACTCGCTAGTGGAAACTGGTTTGTTTAGAAAGATGTCAAAACTAATTAAATTAAATTAAATTCTGTGTGGTTTTGTATATTTGAGAATGTTCTGTGTAGGATCCTGGAGCTTTCCTTGAATTCTGTAGTGGTAATATGTGCTGCTTGAATGAGTTGATTAACACTGCTGGCAGCACAAGTAGAGAGAAAAACCTGAGGAGGAATTACATTCAAGTGTGTAGTCAGTTGCAATATGACACCAGTCTTTAAATTCCTCAAGCCAGGTTAGTATGATCTGGTTTATTCTTACAAATATGGGCCTTGGGGCTTTCTTCATTGTCTAGCAGTACGTTGAAGTCACAGTTCACTGGTGAGCCATATGTGTTATGTGAGTTACATACTTCTAGCTGAACAAAGAGGGGGAAAAATGAGAACTGTGAAGATTTTTGTTTTCCGGCAAGTTTGACATAAGATCTTAATGTACAGAGTGGCAATTTTAAAGAGCATTTGGCACTGTTAGATGAAAAACTAAAAAGTCTGCTTACATTTAGAAAGATCTGTACTTTCCTTCCCCTTCGTGTTTCCAGGAACGCTTTAATTAAACAAGAAATCTTTTAGGCACTGCCTATTTTAAGCTGCAAGAGATTGTTATGCCTGTTTTCACTTAAGCTATAGTTTCCTTTTTCTACAGCAAATCTGTGAATTAAACATGACTCTTTCTCTCTTTTACATGAGACAAGGACCATTTTAAAAGTCAACAGTGAAGTGCATGTATGTATACATATGTAACAAAGTTATTTTTCTAATTTTCAAAATATTTAATTATTAAAAAAAAAAAAACTTTTCTGATTCTTGGGCACTTTTTCTGATTGCTTAACTAATGCAAACAGAAAGGAAACCAGAAGACAAAGCATGAGTAAATTGAAAAAGTTGGTTTTCATGCTGGCAGGTTGAAATGGCTGTATTCAAGGCTGTGTTTTGGTGTTTCTCTGAGAATCAGCTACAGGCTCTACTTGGTTGTGCAGATGCAGATCTGTCTGATCTAGCGTGTAGTTTGCAGGAGGTTTTATAGTGCTTTTGGGGGACCTGCGGGAGGGTGGCTTATGGCCCCACCAAAGTTTTGCAGCACCTGGAGGCAGGCCCTTAGGGGTCCTGGGGTTGCCCTTAACCAGAAGCTCCAGTGGGTACAGGGCAGTCCTGGGAGTGAGCAAAATTGCTCCTGTTGGCTGTCTCCTTCCCTTGCTGCTCATCCTGCCCTGGGGTTGCTCACAACTCCCCTGCGAAGGTCCTGGAAAAAAGAGGGAAGAGACAGGCTGACTTCTGAGCTACAGAGCACGGTATTACTCATGGCACCCTGAGGCTGTCATGGGATCTAGTTTGGGTTCGACTTTTACATATAGATTTTGTGCTCTGGAAAATAGGTATTTATGGTAATTGTGTCTCCAAGCGTACTCCATTGCTATGAATGGAATGTGGAAAGAAGGTTATTTTTAGCTTTTCCTTCTGCTTGAGTAGACTTTGACTATTGTCTAAATAACTTCAAAATCTTCATAACACATTTAGCTTAAAAAGGTAAGCAGTTACATTTTCTGTGTTTTCAGTAGCTGAGGGACGAGTGATGAAGGGAAGAGAGAAAATGTTTTTTCTTCAGCTTTTAGTCAGCATCTGAAACAACAACCTAAGTAGATGTTACAGCTAATTCAGTCTGATGGCAAGTTCGTCCTGTTTTTTCTCCCTTGTATCTCACATTTCCATTCCCTCCATTCTGTGACTGTGGTAATCCGGGTAAGTAAACTACACTAGCAGATTGGTGGGGGTTTTCTTGTTTGGGGGGAAAGGGGAGTTGGTAAGGTGAGAAATCAGAGCTTTGATGGCTTTAAGCCGACCTGAATTGACACTTCCATGGCCTGTCATTTCTCCTCTTCTCCTGGCACCATCCCACCTGTTCCTGGTTTGCCAGTTCAGCCTGATAATCCAGCAGGAAAGCATTGCCCATGGTGCGGCGCAGGGGCGAGGAGGGGGAGGAAGGCCTGGCCAGGGTGGGCACTGTGAGGGAAGAAGGGGGACAAGGAGCCATCGAGCCAAGGAAACATGCACTCCCATATTCGGCCGTACTCAGGCTCGACCCACTCATGTGCCAGTAACCTCAGTAAGCCTCTGCTGTGAAAACATCCCCGAGCTCCTGTGTTCGGTCTCCTGTGGCCTCCTTGACACTTTATTAATACCTGGTTTGAACGTCTCAAAAAGGCTGTAATGTTACCTTAAAGGATTTTGCATGCTTGTAGTTGTGATGTTGTTTTTGATTAGAAGTGATTAAAAGTAATCAAATCTGCATCCCTTTCTTGATTCAACTTAAAATGACTGTTTTCCCAGTTATAAATCCTTTAGCAGTAGTTAGGCAGTTGGTAACTTTCCTTGGGTAGCATGGGGAAACCTTTTTATAAACATGAGCACAATATAGTTAGTATGTCAGCATGGCGGATGTGTTTTTCCTATTGCAATTTTTTTTCCCTTCAATACTCCTTCTTTAGTGTTAGGCAAATAGGGAGGCAGTCTGTTGCTGATGTTATTAATTTTATGCTGGAAGACTTGGAAAGGGAAGGCTGATAAAATAGCTGAAAAGAAATAATTTTATTTTTTGCTCAAGGTAACTGTGAAATCCCTTTTGATGGCATCAGTTCCATCCGAAGGTTTCTACAGTGATATCTGCTCAGGAGTTTGATACCAGCGCATGTTTGTATCAAAGCAGGTCTGTAGGTTACTTCGTGTTGGTTAGTACCTTCTTTTTCATAAACCGCTGAAAGTGCTGCCTGTTCTAGATACATCATCCTAATTATATCCTTCCACTGTAATTACATATGTAGTATTATTAGGTGGCATTAAAGATGCAAATGATCAACATTTATTATCTGCAAATTATTCTCTTTATTGTAGTTCCATGGCTGTGTTTTCTGAATTCTTGGTCCTATCAACGTTGTGTGGGGAGTATAGTCTGCTTTTGCTAATCACAATTTGATTTTATGGGTTCTTTGTACCTTTTGCTATGGATGCAAACCAGATTGTAATTATAACACTTTGAACAGATCTATATTTTTCTTGGAGAGAGTGAGGAGGGGTAGTGTTATGTGATTAAAAATCCTAGAGTTTATTAACTGTGAAGTACAAAAAATATGCCTGTCTCTAACTGCAGAATTTTTATCTGTGACACTTTTTTTTTTTTGGAGTTCAATGCAGACAAGTGATGCTAATTAAGGTAATTCTGATAGTCTTATTAACAGGAATATGTAGTTAGGAACACTCTGTACTACCTTTTGGTGTTACCAGCAGCAGTATTATCCATTAACGTGCTACCACATTTGTATTTACTAGAGTTGTTATTAAAAAAAAAAAAAAAAAAAAACTGTGGCCAATGTGGCCTTTAAAGTTTACTTTATAGAAGATTAGTCAGGAAATAACTTTTCTCATATTCAGTCCTGGCCTTGGGGATGTAAACACATGTTAGTATTTGGTTTTGACATGCCACTCCTGAAAAACATTATTATTATTATTTTTATCTCAGACTTATTTTTTTTCTGGCTTAATCACTTGCATGTTAGCATTTTATGTTCCTGTGCCTAAGCTCAAAATCGGACTTCAGGCTTCAAGGGCATTTAGAAAAGAATCCTTATATAGAAAAGTTCCCAGTGATCTTGCAAACTGGGAAAGGGGAGGTAAAGTACAAACTTGACCTTCTTCCCCCCCACCCCACCACTTTTTCTTCCCTCCATAGTGTTGTGGCTATAACTAAAATGACAATGAAAAAATTTCATATTATTATTTACCAGAATCTGCGTGGTGGTGTCTAATTCTTGTAGCTGAGTCATTCATCTCCAGTCTGCAGATGTGAAAAATTAAGGGCTTCTGGGAAGTGAGAAGTATAGCTTAGAGAGGTTGCTATGCTTGTAAGCAGAGTCTGGGTTTGGGATTATGCCTTGATTATAATACACAAGAAAGGCTGAGTTATTGTCAGCTCTGTGTTAATTGGAACGCACAGCTATTTTACAAGAGAGGTTTAAAAGAAAATGGGATCTCTGCCAGGAGACTTTATAACCTTTGGCAAGATGGTTGCAAAGGGGTTGGGAAGCAGGCAAGGTCAGTGTCTTCATAGACAGAGCAGCAAGCATTTTAAATATGGCATTTTTAACTAATATTTGGCTACAAAATTACTGCTAGAGCTAAAATTCTAGACTGTCCTTACCTTTGAAACTTGCTGAAAGTTCGGAATTGGTTCTAGATCTTATAAGATGTTTGACTTTTGCAGTCTTTTCCACTATTACGTAAGGCAGTACTTTAAAGCTTCTGGGACACCTTGGAATATATGCCTGCATTTTCTCACCCTTCCTGTTTAATTAATTTTTGTTACTCATTAAATCTATATAGATCCCTTTGTTCAAGTCTTGGAGGGAAGATGAGACCAGTAGGATTTATTTAAATTATTTATAATGTTCCTGTGGCCATCAATATAATAGCTGAATGCTTTATGAAAGCTAAGAAATTTGATCTTATAACCTCCCTGTTTTTCAATAAGGTTTGTGGGATTTAATACATTCTCTCAGTGTGGGCAAATGAGGAACAGAATGCACATCAGAGAGAAAAAGAAATAAAGTTGATCGCATTTTACATTATACAAATGCACTGTGAAATCTTGCATGTTAACAATGCAAAATATCTGTGCTGGAGGTAGTAGAAAACACAAAATTTCATGTGCTTATGAGCCATGATTACAAACAACCTTTTGGAATTTAGAAGAGTGGCAATTGGTCTTTCTGGAAAAGTAGTTGCTTTAAATTACCTAATTCTGATTAACAGACTATGTTTCATCACAGGCAGACTTGCTCTCTCTTTTGGGTTTTGCAATGGAGAAGAACCTCTGACCATGACTAGTAAAGGTTATTTTCCTCTTCACTGACGGCCGTCCTTTATCTGTGGAGGAAACCTTCTGAGAACATGCTCCTTGTGTTCCTCTTGACTTTGTATCTTTTAACTCATCCATTTGACTTCAGTTTTTGCAAATAATGGAATAAAACTCTCAAGTTAACAATATCCATAACTTCTGAGCAGTAGTAGGAAGGCTGAGAAGATTTTATCATCTATTGCGCTATGATCAGTGACTAGCAAATAGAGCAAAGACAATACAGCAAAACCTAAATTAGGTTGTTGTTATGTTTTGGCAGAGATTTAAACTTTAACTACTTTAAACTTTTAAATGTTAAGAGAACCAAAGCAATTTGTAAGGGAAATTGTATGTGTGCTGTTTGCCRTTTCTATAGTATTGTAAATGTGAATGGCTCTTTTCTACACAGAAAATCAGTCTAACTGCCTTTCTCTGAAGAGCTTATGGTCTGTGACATCAGGCAAGCTGTGGATCAGTCACTTGAATAAAGGAGGTAAAAAAAAGTATGAGCAGGGAAAAAGGTAGAATCTACATCTGAGTTAAGACATGAAAGCTCCTGATTTTATTTTCAGATTTTTTTATACTTTTTTTTTAAAGCAAAGTTTAGTAGAAAACCTCTACCTGCCCATTGTAAGTGGCAATTTTTATGAGAAATAGGAAAGCTAGGCATACAGCAGGTTATGAATCAGAAATTTATGTCCAACATGCATGTACATACGGATGGAATAACATAAATTAGTAGAGGAGATGAAAGTGCCATTTTTCATGGAGGTTGACTCTACAGGAGAGCATTAATTTGGTAAACATTTTAGTCAAGGTTGGCACTAGTGAAGCGGTAATTTATAAGAAACAGTCTCATTTTTTGGAGAACGCCTAAAGTGGGGTTTGACTTCCATCCCTATTTGATTATTGCTTGCTTGTGTTTCTTCCAGTCCCCCTTCACTCCCCCCCAGCAAGCATTCCAAAGATAGTCCAAAAATACTCTTGGCTAAAATCAACTTCAAGGCTCTGGAACGCTTGTTGTAAGGAAGAGATTAGATTTGTTTGGACAAGAATGTGGAGTTAAGTTGCTCGTAGCATGGTGTCACRCAAGTGCATGTAAATTGTTCTAACAAATGGAGGTGGTCACATTTTATGTGAGATGTGATGTTATAAAATCTGTTTATATAAAGCAGCCTATGTTGGAGATGGCTTACAAGCATCTGAAATTTTATGATGTTTTCTACTATGTTTATAAATTCCAAAAGTTTTTCTTGTAAGAATGGCAGTTGATTTTTAAGGAAAAAAAGCTCTTCCCTGTAATTATTGTAAACTAATTATAAATGCAACATTAATTTTAAATTTAACCACACAATAAATATGTTTTGCCAGATGTTTAAATGGTGTGATTTCACAAGTGTCGCACATATGGATGCTGTCTTCTTTTTGTTGACATACGGTCTTGGGTGGTAGTTCTAAGTTCAGTTAGGTACAACCAAAAGAAACATGTCAGAAAAATGCCATTTGCTGGTTTTTGAAAATGTGGCTCATTAATTTTCTAACTCAGAGTTTTCATTTCTCTTGAAATATAATGCTTCATATATGCAGTAACTTGCGTTAAAGGTGTATCAGGCTTGTTTGCAGAAGCACATTCCTTTTGTAAATAATCAGTGACCAACTACAAGGAAATAAAATGATTAAAACAAAGTGGAGAAAAAACTTTAACTAAAGACTTGAAGTAAATGCTTTGCTTCTTCCTGCCTTGCAGAAAAGCACTTTTTCTTTTTCTTCTTTTCCTTTTTTTCCCTCTAGTCATTTGAGTATGGGCCTGAAGGAGGGATTTGTGTGTTTTTTGTCTCCAAAATTTTTGCCATCTTCTGACTACCTGGAACCTATCTTAATGGTAGTTGGGGGAGATGCTGCCTGCTTTGCTTGCCACAGAGATGTTTGAACTTTATGCCAAATTAGCTCACGTAGCTATAAAGTTCATTGAAAGCTGTAGATGTTGCCACTCTTGTGACCATCGAATATCTCTTGGTAATGAAACACACGAAGGCCACTTTTGGGGCCTTCAGGAAAGAGGGTGGCAAGAATTGCTCAGCAGATAGCTAATGTTCAGGTGAGCTTTCTCTGGCTTGCAGAGCTTAGGCTCTTACGCTTGCAGTGGRGCAGGAGTTTTGTAGATAGTTGGTGTTTCTTTGACATGTAGGAACCTGCTTTATCCTTTCCCATTTCGGTAGAAATTAGTACAGCCTGGAAGAGATTCTTTTGTAGTCTTATGCTCTACTTTCTTGCTGTGCTTCTGGAAACCAGCTGTCCTTAGCTTGTCAGACTTTAGATCCTTAATTTCTATGAAGCCTCAGTAGTGTCGTATTACCACTTGTTTTGATTAAGCCTTTCTCCTCCTTTGTGAAGGAAGTCAAAAAAGCTTTAAAAAGTATCCTTCACAATTGGTGACGTTTTTGCTTTATTACTGGGTTTTTTCAAGATCACCCTTTAATTTTCCTCTCTTTCCCATGTCTCAAGTGAAAAACCTTCAAAATAATTTAGGTTTAAATTTGTGTGTGCTTTAATAGGTCTAACTATGGCCAGGAGGTGGCAGTAAAAAACATATACAAAAACTGTAAATTAAAACAAAGAAATCCAGGTATTCCATACTCCCTTTCCCTCTCTTTACACAATCTGTGGATTTACCAGTTTAAAATGTATTCGTTTGTCTTTGTAATAGTGAGTATCTGTTCACTTGCTTCAGTTCCTGAGATTAGCTATTTAAAATGGTGTATATATGGAAGTGATTTTTTTTTTTTTTGAGCTTGTAGCCCGGACTAGAAAGAAGAGGGGTAAATACACATTAGCAATGTGGGTGTTCTTTTAAATGTGGAGTATGTTACAGAGAGAGGAAGTGTCTGGCTTATTTAAGGTTGTACAAGCTTTTTGATTCTAAATTCTGTATGTGTTACCTGCAAAACTGAAATCTTTTCAGTTCAGTTTACCAGCCCTCCTCTCTTTGCGGAGGTTTACAAAAATTAATAAAAGTTTGAGGTGGTGTGGAGTTGGAAAAATTTTAAAATTTACGGAAAACGTTAATTTCAGCCAGTTAAAAAAAACAACACAGAAAAACAGTTGGGAATTTGAAAGGTGAAATACCTTCTCCTCTCTCCCTCCCAAGTCTTGCTCTGTTTTTTTTTGGTTTTTTTTGGGGGGGGATGAAAATATAAATTTTATTTGACAGATTTGTGGATCTATGCAGCTACCTTTTGCTGCGTATGAGTAGTGGTTCTTGCACTCTGTTTTACTAAGCCCACAGCATACTTTGGAAGAGCAATCTTGCCTACAGTTTTTCCAGCTAACATTGACATTCCTCCATCAGTAAACTGCAGAGGTGCCTAGCGTGTGGCAAGATCTCCCTATTGAAATGTGCCTGATACAGATGGAAGAGAATGTGACACTCCTATTGTTAAGTTCAAAACCTATCCCTTTGGAAAATATCAAAATCCTCAAATCTCCCTTCTTATCCTCTCCATTACAAAGTGCGGCTTGAATGTTTCAGCTGTTTGTCAGGCAAATCCCTTTCCCGTGGAACTGCACTTTGCAGAAGCAGGATTCTGCAGCGCATCTGGAGAAGGGCCGGCGAAGCAAAATGTGGCAGTGTTTGTACCAAACCCTGCCCTGTTTTGGGAAGTGCCTGGACGCGTGCCTACAGATCCACGGCCTGCTCCTTGCGTGTGCGTTGGCGCGTTCAAAGCACGCAGGGAAGCTAGAGTGGGCCTCCAAAACCTTTGGTGGTGAGTTGCTAAGGGGCCGCTCCAGCCCTCCATGCGCTGCAGAAGGGAGAGGCTCATGTGTGGGAAGGTGCCTCCAGCAATCAGCAAGCTACTCTGTATTTGAAGAACATCATAGTGAGAGTGCAAAATTAGGTGCACGTACTATCTTAATTCTTGCGTATTGAGATTATATAGACTAATTCAAAAATTTCTGTATATCAAATGCTATGATTCAGTAGCTTAAAATCACTTAAAACTGATGTATGCCGAGAAGCTTCAGTGCTAACTTTGATAGAAATGCTCTGTATTTTGAATGGTATGTCTGGTGTTTAACTCCTGGGATTTTGGAAACTATTTCCAATTCAGTCATAATTTGCATAATTCATTATTATTTGGTAATTTTAATTCCTTATGTCTGTCACATTCACCTAATGTTGAATGATTTATCTACAGAAGAGCACGGTGGTTTGATTTTTGCTAGTTGCCCTCTCTTGCCTCTTTCCTTCCATTTTGACATTTTGAAATGCTCTGAAAAGTTGGTCTGGAAAATTGATTTGCTGTTTGTGTTGGTTTAATACTTAACACTTGCTGTTTGTCCTTTGCACAGTCAGCTGTGGAATGTTCTGCTGCAGTCGAGCTTGTGTTTTTTGACATGCGAAATACAGTGAGAAACTTCATCATGAGAGAAGAGGATTTCCATGTTTTTCCAGTATTTACTTTTTTTGAAAGATTCTTTTACTTCAGCAGTAACATTTCAACACTTCTATGCACAAATGCTTTCTGTAATCTGGTATAACTTTCATGGATTGCAGTTTGATAATTAATTGTATGTTCCTCTTAAACTTAAAACCATTTTAGAACAATTAAAACCAAAAGGGCTACTGCATTATTTTTGCTACTTGTCTGCTATTACAGGAGAAACACAAGGTAGGATGGGTTATAAATTGAAGCATGCTAGGTATTGTAAAATTTAAGCAATCTGATTTATTGTCTTGACTGTTTTTTTTTTTCTTTTTTTCTTCTCTACACTGTAGGGGAGAGTAAGCTACTTTCCTGCAAATTTGTTAATTAATACTTTTATACTCAGTATGGTATAATAAGGCTGACAGGCCTCCTAGTGAACTTGCTGCTTATATATTTTTAGGTGACTTGCTGTGATAGAAACTGCTTTGTCAGAAGTAAGTAAAGGAAGTTCAGGCAGGTATTTGGAATATTTCATGGTTATCTTGGGCTACAGGCACTATTTCTGTTTAAAAAAAAAAAAAGTTCTCTAAGGTTTTCTTATGCTGTTTTTAGTTATTAAACTTGTTTTCAGAAATAGAAAAATCATCTAGCAGCTTTTTTTTTTTTTTTTTTTAGTCTAACTCTAAAGGTCTTTATCAGCAGCTTCCAAGTATGAATCTTACTGATAATGTCACGAGGACTAGTGACTACTTTGAAGTAGTTACTGTCTCTTTGAAACCTGTACCAGGAGGAACGATGAGTTAGGAGACAACAGGAGAAGGGATCCTGGTAGTTGTTTGCATGTATCTTGGGACTTGCTCTGCTGAGCCTGAGAGGGACAAATGCCTAGTCACGAGGCTTTGGAAGAAGTGAGTTGATAAATGGAACTTTATTTGGGAATTAATAGGGGCAATTCACAATATGTTGATGAAGAAGAAAACGTGGGGCTTAAAGCTTTGGACGGGGTGGTGTGCAAAATTTCAAGTGGTGAATAAAATTTGTTTTTGAAAAAAAAAAAGTTGAAAACTAACTCTGAGGCTCATGGCAACTCCTTTAAGAAATTATTAGTAAAATGGCTAAAAATTAGAGACATGCTCCCGTTTTTGGGAGTTTGGGAGACATACAGAGTAAGAAGTTCTTTATATCAGAGATAGTCTACTAAGTGGTCTTAAGTCAATTGAAGCTTGTAGCAAGTGTAGAAGCAAAGACCTTAAGGGCAAAATTGCCAATAGAGAAGTCACACCAGTAAATAAGGTGATGTTGATGGGTAAAGGGCTATCATCAGTGGTTATTAACAAAATCGTAGAGTTGTCCAAGTATGTATTGGAGAGTTCTGACTGGAAATTAGTAGTGTTGTTGGGTCCAGGATCTAAAAACTGTCTTTTTGAAAACTGCCTATGTGGAAGGTGGGGAAGGCCTGGGAAGTACAATACACACCAGTTTTGTTTCATCGGTGTCTGCTGTAGACAAAATGCAAAGCTTGGGTTCTCTCCATGCTGATAATGACTGGTATTTTCCAGCCTTTTACTGGGATTGCACGTCATCCAGCACGTGCAAGAGACTGCGAATAGAACGAGTGTGTTCTTAGGTAGTATTGAGACAGAGCTGGATGCTAATAAGGGCAAGCATGGGCTTTGGAGGACAGTTTTTGTGACCTCTGCTGTGCCTGTAGGGTGACAGAGAGGAGTTACTCCTGTAGTATTTCTGAAATAATCTGGTATGTCCAATAATACCTCAAAAGCAATACGTTACTGAAATGTGCCTGCCAGAACGTCTCAGTCCACAAATTGCCTCATCAGTGTTGTCTAGCTGAGCTTACCACCAGGAGAAAAACAGGTTTTGGCTGAGAGCAATTATAATGTAGTTAACAAGGAGGGTGCAGCTTAAAATCAGACCTCGAGGGTAAAGTCCACTGTAAAAAGATTTTCAAAGTTTGTCAGAAGGGATGAGATAAAAAGATATCCTCTCAATAGAGGCATACAGAGCAGTTATTCAAAGGAAGTAGTTACTCTGAAGAGCAGCTGCTTCTACAGAATGATTTCGCAGACAAATGAAGAGTTTGAGCTGTGTGATGAGGGTGATGCAGCATTGCCCTCTAAGCAAGGGGCTTGTTTGCTTAAGACATTATCAAAATTCCTTCTGGTGCCACACAGTGGAGGAAAAAAGTGCTAAACCAAAGGTGGCCTAGCTGAACAATCTTAGTCATATTCAAACACCTGTTTGTAATTTGGGGGGGGGGGAAGAGGAGCCCCCAAAGCGCCCCAAAACAAAACAACCCCCCCACACACTTCAGTGGTGACTTGAGATGTATATTGGCTACAGGCTGATTCTAGGTAGCTTACCCTGAAGACATATTGCATAAAATGCCAGGAGCAAAATATTTAGCAGGTTTTTGTTTAACCTCATTTAGAATATCATCAGATGCTTTTTGATAATTCTGGTGGGGGGAATGCCTCTTCAGTATTTTATTTATTATTTCTGCAAGAACTCAGGTTATCTTTGTGTATGCAATGACTTCATTTGTTTGTGTGTGGCATAGGACAAATAACATTATTTTGAGGATTTATGGTACAGTATGACTGTTTCATGCAAATTATGAGTTGCCACAGTCTTTTTTCACTGTAAGTGAGACAGGCTTGGAGTCTTATCCACAAAATTGAATGCTGGAAAACTTTCTTTCCCACAAACCTGGAGAAAATATAGTGGTTAGTGGACTCTGAAATCCATACAGCATTTTGGCGTGTAGCAGCAGAGTGAGTGAGTTGGAGCAGAGAAAAACTGAAAGGCTTTAACTGCTGAGGGAGGACTTCAGAGCCGTCTTCGCAGTGCTTGGATCTGGTCCATTCGTAGTAATCAGTGGTGTCTTCAAGGCTGCTGAATACATGTGGCACAGATTTTAATGAGAACATAAATTAAATGAGGCAAAGTTATATCTGGAATCAATTGTGAAGGCCTTGTAGGCCTATAAAGTGTATCTACTAGAGAAGGAAATTTACAGTAGTTGTAGACCACAGTGTTTTCCTGTGGTGCATACGGCCAAGCAAAATGCCTTTTCAACCCTCAGAGGAACTGGAGGTAAATGTTAAGTTTAGAAGAACAGTGTGGTTACAGATCCTTTGAATTGTAGGAATTCAGCTGCGTGAAAACAATAAGAGGTGTCATCTGATGGCATCTGGTGGTAACACAGGAATGGAAATTGCCACCTTGAGGAAAAAGGCCTGGCGTGGGGTGGTGCAGGGCAGTCCTAGAAGAGTTACTGTTAGTACATTAGTTGTATAATGTCCACACTCTTGTTATTTCAACTACTGTTGAAATAGAAAAAGTAAGTTCAGTATTCTTGAAGAAGTATTTTCAATATATCTAAAAATAATTGCTACTAGGGTGACTCTAGAGCTAAGCCTTCGATACCTAAAGTCGGATTTTATTTTGGGGTTACCTACTGTTTTTTTGGCCCACTATACAGAGAACATTATATGTTTAAACTTGCAATGCAATCAGACTATTACATTCTGTAGTTGGTTATGTTGTGTTCTTCTGTGGTTGTGACAGTGTCAACACTGGTAATACACCTTTCAATATACTTAAATTTCTCAAATGCTTGCTGTGTGTAACATAATATGTGAACAGAACAAACTACCAGAATAATTTCATCAGTAGCTGATAACGTGTCAGTATAAGAATAAATTCTTGAGATTCTTCTACTAGTTGCTGTGGAAAATATGGAAAAAAAAAATATGGTGCTTAGTAGCCAAACAAGGTAAAGTTGTCATCCTGGTATTTGTACTTTGATCCATTATATAAATCAGTTGATTGTGATAACCAATGAAATACCATTTTTCAGATTCAAGTCCCAGAGAGACTATATATGTACCAAAGACAAGCTTTAAGAATTGTCAGCAATCAGGCTTCCCTGCCACCACCTGAAAGAAGAACCAATGTAATGACATAACTGATGCCATTTTCAGCTGTGCCTCAGACCATGTAAATACGAAAACGCTATGACAGTCTTATTACTGTTTGAAAGGGAAGAACTAACTGCTTAATTTTTAAAGATTATTAAATTATATTATTAAAAAAAAAGTCGAGACTAATAGGTAGGTAATAGTATAATGTTTAGGAGATTTTTTTTAGGAGATGTTGCCCTGTCTACAAGTCAATGGAAACCAACAATTCATATTTGCTTTCAGTAAATGAGACTGTCATATACTGCATAGTACAGCAAAACATGCTACAGAGTAGTCAACCTTTGCTTGTGAATTACAGGAGATGCACTGCTTTTGTCAGTTTTGAATACATGGAAATATTGAGGCATGCTCCAATAAGCTGTACGTACCCTGCAATTGAAAGGTTCTTATTAGATAGTTCAGATATCAGTTACTTTTGTACTTCATAGGAGACACTTTCAATTAGGACTGTTAACCATCTTAAAAAAAAAAAATGACGTGGGAATAATGGGTAGAATATTTGAATGACTGAATACTTTTTTATTATTATTACAGTGCACTAATGTTATGAAGTCTTACATGATCAGGTTATTATTTGTGTACTAGAACAAAGTATACAAAGCTTGCTGCTTGTGTTACCTGAGAGGAGAAACAAGTGATTAAATCACAAATATAAGTATTCTGTCATGCTGTGTTTTCAAGATAAAATAAAAAAAAAGGGGGGGAAGAGGGCTCATCAGTAAAATCAATTGGCTTAGATATAACTGGTGTCACGGTTTGATTCCAGTAAACAAAACTACTGTAACCTCATTCAGTCATTTCTTCAGAACAATTTTTTTAATAGATGCATTATTGAAGGGCAGAAACCTGATATAGATCTAGATATGGATTTTTAAAGTGATATTGGGAGACTCACTGAAATGTTCATGCAGCCTTCAAAAATCTTGAGAAATAGCTTTATGTTCAGATATTGTATCCAGATGCTACTATTAATTTATCATATCCTTTTCTACCTTGAATATATCAGTCAAAATTTTCGTGGAAATGCATTAGAGCAGACTACAGTAATCTGTAATTTACAGATTAAGGTTTAGCTTCAAACTGCTGTTGATTTTAAATTGCATCTATAAACATTTTTTTTTTAAACAGATAAATTGAAATGCATGGATATTTATATTTATTGCTCTATATTGTACCTCTTTACCATCTTCAGATATATACATGATAAGCCAAGAAAAATGGTGTTTCATGTTATAGCTGTTTAGAATAAAAACTTTTTTTCCCTTATGGTTATCACTTCTCTCTTTTTAAAAGATTTGTCTACTAGCCATTATGTTAATATATAAAAGTKATGGCTTGTATGCAAATTGCAGACAACACTTTGCCCATGATGAAGCAGTGGACATTCTTGAGGGGGAAGACACCTAAAAAGATTAAAGTTCAGGTTTCATATTCAAGTCAGCTTCAAGCTGGATTGAGATTTTAATCAGTTGCTCTGAATTTTAATTAATTATGTTAATCAGGGGAATAGCTGAAAAATAGCTAACTATTAAACTATCCTAATGGYGATCCTATTAATAGCTAAGGGTTAACATACCAGGTAGTTTGTAGGTTTTATCATTTTCCCAACTGTAGCTGTTGGTCTAATAACAGATTTTGTCTTTTCCCAGTGTACCTTGCTTCTCTTGTACTATGTACGTGGCCTGTCCCACTGACTGTGTGCAGACACTAACAGAAAGAGAATAAAGCATTTCCTACCAGTTACTCATAGTACTCACGTAATGATATATTTGTTTTATGAAACATACTTCTAGCTATATTTAACTTTCTTTTATTTTTGGATATAGTGCTTAGAACATTTCAAATACGCTTAGAACTCTATTTCTTCCCTGAACATTGCATAATTCAACCCTTTAAAATTAGTGGAATATTTTCCAGTGGAATTGAAATGCCCATGGTGATTGCCTGATAGAATGCATTTAAGGATGAGTGTAAATATACTTACCTCCCTCTAAAAAAGATCAGGATATAGGTAAAAAATACACTCATATATATCCATGTTCATGATTCATGTGTCTATAATAACAAGGACAAAGCATAGAAATAAATAAATGAGGAATATTGTTGATTGTCCTCTCAAATATGGAGTTTTCTCTTTCAATTTCTTAGCCCTTTGTTAGTTTTATGTTGTTTATAAGCAAAAGATTCCCTTTCTCTGCTTAAGCTAAAAGCTTGGGAGCTAAGGAAAGTAATCTTTCAGTAGGCCATTAGTGTAGTTGTGCTTCCTACAGACACTTTAAAAATGCCGTCTTAAACTCCATGGAAGCGAGRAAGTTGTCTGATTCTATTTGTAAAATAGCTGTGACCAGATGTTTTGGGAAACCTTTTGGGAAAGGTTAAAAACTCTTTTGTGGAAGGAGATGCATCATTCCACATAAGATATAATATTTACTTAAAGGAAATTTCTAGTGGAATCCTCAGATAGACTGAAGTCCACTTGTTCTTGGTGTATTAAGATGGAGTCAGACTAATCTGGCTGCTACTCATCATAGTTAGGTGGTTACAGCCTCCAGCAGCTTGCTCTGCCTTGCAGCTCCTCTGCTTGTACCTGGGTGCTCTTACACTAAGTCTGTGAAATTATATGGATTTTTAAAATAAAATTTTTCTTAAAAAAAAAAAAGCAACACTTTTTTCCCCCTGTTTTATAGATGAGGAAATGGGAAAAGGATGGTAAGTGACTAGATAATGGTCATGAAAGGGCCAGTGCTAGAGATGGGATGGATAGTCCACAGTCTAGGTCTAGAGTGTGTAGAAGTATGTTGAAGTTGCATTGCCTTCCTCTCTAAAACTTGCTGAAGATGCATCTACTTTCAGTGATTATATTCTGGAAGACTATTCTAGTTTATACTTGCCCATATATGATTTGTGTTTTTCTGTCAATGAACAGGGCCCAGTGAGCAGGAGTGAGCCTGTATGGCTACAGAAGGAAAGATTTAAGCTGTCTGTAAACAGATCTTTCCTCTTTGCTTTATAGCAACAGCAACAACAACAACAAAACCTGATATCAATTTCACGTGGTAGTAGAAGGTTTAATGGGAGTAGAAAGTTTGCTAGAGAAATGGTGGTCTTTTTGGAGAAGATGTCTGAGTAATGGATTCTGTTCTTACTATGTTATGAAAATCTGTTGAGTGCACATATTGCATATTGCTGCCAAAAGGGGCGGTTGCTGTTTTGTGTCCTGCTTATTCATCATCTCTGTGATCCTGGTGGAAGGAAGAGAGTGTAAGGGCAGGGACCACCTTTTTGGTGATAGTACCTGTTTATGTTTATTGGCTTCAGCAGAGCTGCCTATATAGATCTTGACAGGCTTGAACACCTGTCAATGTTGTTTTTTCCTTTATTCAAATTTAGCCACCAATACATTAGAAGATACATTGGTAGATTACTTAATTGCTAGTTTTGTTTGCATAGTTTAGAAAGATTTGATAAAATAGGATATGCTTGACTGAGTGGTTGCAGACCCCTTCAAGGGAGAGATCCGTTATCAGTTATTTATATAACAGTAAGAGTTGTAAGAGAGGAGAGTTGTAAATGGTTATATTTTTTCCTCAAGCTCTCAGATTAATAAGTATTTAAGCTGTGATCTCAGACAGAAGCTAAAAAGGAAGCTATTGGTACTTTTCTGATAAAATGGATAATAAAATTATTCAGCTCTGTAGTCACTGTTAAGTTTAACCTATGTTACTTCCATTTGGGTATTTTATGCTCAGGGTGAATGAGTGTTGCAAAATGGAAATATGAAGTGGTGAATATAGAGATTTTCATGGTTTTATTCATAGTTTGTGAGTACGTTGTGGAGGCRTTCATAACGTATTATCTAAAATCATTTGATTACATTTCAGCTTGATGGCAGATTCAGTGGAATTTGGGTGCTGTTTGAGGAATAAGACAAATAGCCTGGACAAACTCCTTTGGAGGTAGAGTCTCTTTCTTGTATGGACTGCAGTTGTTTCAGTTTGGCCACACAGTTTCCAAGGAGAATCCCTGTGTGATGCTTAGCTTGACAGCTGGTTATTTGCTCATGTAGGATTGCTAAGAAAAACTGGCTAGCTGTTAATGAAGCTACTTTTTCTTGCCTGTATTTTGCAGTTTCTGTGTAAAACCTTTTGCAAGTGGTTTGGGATATTTAATTCTAGTAATGAATACATGTAAATATGAAGACATGCCTTCTTGCTTTGGATGTTGTCAGGCTTTTCAGAAACAAGCTTTTTGGCAATCCTGTGAGTTAAAAAGACAGATGCACAGAAAGCTACCTTGTATAAATTTGAGGTTAATATTTCAATGGACAACAGACAAAGCAAGTTTACAAAGCTATTGTGAATTTAATTTTCTGTGAAGTTTGCTTATATTATATTTCATGAAAAACTTATTTCTGTGATACAGGTAATGGGGTAGCAGGCTTTTCACTTCATGATCACAACTTCTTAAGTGGTTCTGGTTCAGTAGCCCAAAAGTCATTAACACATGACTCTGGTTGATATGTGGAAAATGAGATGATGCAAGATGCTGGTTTGATTAATCCAAATTTATGTTCACTTCCAGAAAAATGAAAGCATGAATACACAAATGGTGGCTGAATCATCCTCTTGGCTTTGTAGGTTGACTTCATAAGAAACCATAGGGGCAAGATCACACATGGAACTTTCCTCTCCTTGTTCCCATGTTGTTTTAGACCTTAAGGAATGAATGAAGGAATCTCACTGTCACTCTCACAGCTGGGAATATTAAATGATAATTAAAAATGCTGCATGCATAAACAGAACTGGATGCTAGTGGCTAATGCTATGTCCAACCTTATAGTAAACTTCTGTCATAGATTAAAACAGTATTGATTGAATACCTTAGTTTTTTTCATAAGCCACCTGTTATGAATTATTAAAAGCTAGTTTGTTTCCCTCTAGTTTCTTGTTTTCCAGCTTAAGAGGAAGAAATAATTAATGATCATATTTGTCAAAAATACCAGGCAGAATGCAATTAGGAAATAAATAAATAAATAAATATTTAAAGAGGGAAGAGAGACTAGCCTTGACTCTCAGACAGAAAAATCACACAGTTTAAATTTCCTCTTTCTTTACACTCTTCCCCCTGTTCTGTTTAGGAGCCACATTGGTATCATGGGAATACCAAGTATAAAATCAGAACAAATGAACCAAAGTCAGTGAGATCAGATTCTAGTTCTAAATATTTAAAAATAAGTTGTAAGAGTGTTGATTTGTATTCTTTTTATTGAAATGACTTAATACACAGAAGAGCTTATTGGGCCAAAATGCAGACTTGAGAGTTTGTGAGAAAATTTAGGCTCCAAGAATCAGATTTTTCAAAATTTTAAAATATTCTGGCTCACTAACTGTAACAGCTGAAGTAATACTTCAGCAAAACAAAAGTTAATACAGGAGTTTAGACGTTGCAAAGAGTGAAAATACTACCAGATATAGTGTTACTTCATTTTTGATGTCATTTTGGAAGAGGAAAAGGCCAATTCAGATAGAAATCCTGGATGTTTAGAAGCTTATTTATTTAAGAAAAAAAAAAAGAGAGAGAGAGAAGGTAGGATGGGAGAGAGGATTGTGTCTTGAAATTGCATTTGATGTTTGAGTGTCCTTCTAGCAATTACTGTATACAATTAGATTAGGTTGTGTCCCATCTATTTAAAGGTACATGATGATTTATATTTTGGAGAGTTCTGGTTGTTCTGATTTGGATTGCTTTCAGTATTTAGGCATCAGAGAAATGCAAGTTGACCACATTTTTCTCACCAGGAAGCCTTCCATAAAAAAGGTGTAAAGCTTGTTCCTCTACCTGCCTTTTGCAGCCTGAAGGAACAAAAGGACCTGTTGTGGGCAAGGGCAGCATCTGCCATGCATGGTGCTCTGGATGTTTTTGCTAACTGTTGTGGTCGGTCAGAGCAGCATGGATTCTGCTATACCTTCCTTAGCTATCGAGTAAAGAAAATGAGTACTACATTAATGTTTTTCATCTTCCTTCTTAGTTGTACTTTTTTTTTTTTTTTTTTAACTTCCCTGTATAACTAAAGGTAGAGGTATTTGAACAAGTTGTCACAGGATAAGGTAGGGCATGAACTTGAAGCATGCCAATGACTGTAGCAACTGTGTACTCAGTGTATGCTGTGGTAAATGTGAAATGACCATAGCTCTTACTGAGTTATGTTGAAAAGGATTTAATGGATAGTCAAGGGAGCAGGTTCAGAAGCAGCAGGGACTGTTTTTTCCTTGTAATGTAGCATGTGACTGAAGAGGACCTACTGGGGAGCAGCAACAACAGGGAAGGAGAGGAAGCCCTGGCAGGGCTCCTGCCCTGCACTGTGTCTGATTCTGCACAGGGGGGAGTAGCAGTCCCCCCTGTTGTTTCTGCTGCAAAATGGGGAGATATTTGAAAATATTGGTGTGAGAACAGTGAGCTGCTTCCGTAATCAAATACCAAACTGCGTTGCATCTGTGATCCTCTAAAAGGGTTTGAGAAGATGATTTGTAAGACGGAAACTAATTTGGATAATGCATCTCTGAAATTGTTTGGGATGTTTTGACAATGAGGGGAGAAAAATTATATGAGTTTATGTGAGATAGTTGTATGTGTAGGATTATTGAAGCAGTGTCAGAAGAAAGATTCTTATAGCTGTCCTGTTGTATGCAATATTCAGATGTGGGATGTTTTTAGAGTACAAGATGGGTATATATTTTTTGGCTGTGTTATACAAATCAGAGTGGTCATTAACACACACTATTTCTAGATGCCTGTAATCTGTCTTTTATCTGATCAGCTTGTTTATATGTATAAGCTAGCTCTACAGGAGCTCTACAGATGCTGCTCCCTCATATGTTAGACAATGCAAGGTATAAAGAAATTGGTGTGGTGGTGATAGTAGAAGGGGATGGTGTGTGACTTTACAGGTTCCTCATGAGACTGAATTTTTTAATGTGTGTGGAAAAACTCAGTATTGTAATGTCTTGATGCAGCTACACCTGTGATATAAATACAGACTTCTCAGAAGGTAATTTAAGTAAGCCTTGGATCTGGATTGTATTTCATGTAAGGATTTGCTTCTACAGTGTAAATTCACATGTTTTTGTCACACTTGTCATGTTATTTTTTCACCACATTACTGGAGGATGATTTTGAGTGCGTTTGCTCCTTGGGAAAAGCTACAATCTGCTTAGCTGTTTGTTTTTGTCTTTGTGGGGTGGTTTTGTTTTTGTTGTGTGTTTTTGTTGTGTGTTTTTGTTGTGTGTTTTTGTTGTGTGTTTTTGTTGTGTGTTTTTGTTGTGTGTTTT
>NW_020449431.1:148635-188883 GCF_003343035.1 Apteryx rowi | reverse complement strand
TGTTTTTGTTGTGTGTTTTTGTTGTGTGTTTTTGTTGTGTGTTTTTGTTGTGTGTTTTTGTTGTGTGTTTTTGTTGTGTGTTTTAATACTTGAGAGTATGACACTGCTGCCAGTAGCAAAAGTTTAGAGAATTTTTTTTTTCCACTCTAGAAGCCTAACCTAACCTGGGAGAACAATAAGAAATTGGATTTCATCTTTCTGGTCATTACCGCTGTAACCTGTGTTCTTTCCTCTCTCTAGTGGCCCCCAATCAATTCTGTGACAAGTGTCTCCTGCCTTGTTTTAATTTCATTCTTTACCAGAAGTTCTGGCTAGTAACTAATCTGAACGTTGATGTTTTCCAGGCATGAGAAGTGGTTAGTGGTTTGTTTGTTTGTTTGTAATGGTAGTAATACGTGTTTGAATTCTGCTAAGGACTCTTGAAGTTGGTAAGGATAGTACTATGTTCTCCTTGAACACTACAGGAACTTTTTGTACCCATTTGTGAAAGGAGTCTTATTGAAAGACTCAGTGATGTGGTAGCAGAAAGATGCTGAATGGAAAACTTGCTGTTGTTTAGAATTTTACTTTATGTGCAGAATCTTGAAAAAGCAGCAAGACTTGTGCTGTTTTGATTGCAGAGTATTTTTCTTTTCTATTTTCTGGTTCACTGAGAGACTTCAGTACTTTACAGTCTTCATGTACAGTTGAAATATTTCATTTGTTTTTAGAGTTTGGAGTTCTGTTTTGAATCATTTCAAATTTTGAGGGATGATGGCTTTCAAAATTAAAATATGCAAGATGGGGCTGTATCTGATACAGTAGTGCTCTTTGCAGAGGAGATTATGAAATACGAAATAGGTGCTTTGCCTTCCATGTGTACTTACAAACTGGATGACTCTGCCAAATGTTTCAAGGGAGTCATCTTTAAAATTTTGACTGTTTTGTTGGGGTGAGGGAAACAGTCTGTGTTGCTACCCTTTCTATTTAAGTCATAGATGTACCTTTTTGCAAGCTAACACCAGAATGACAGTACATAGAGGTATAATGTCTACAGGAGCTCATGGAGAGTGAATGCCAGCATTTTTCTACCCTTGGTCAACAGGAGTTAAATAACAGTTGGAAGGAAGACTGGTTTTATAGACACAAAAAGCAGCGGTGGTAGTCTTCATGCTATGTGTGACAGAAGGCATTTAATTAGGTTGTGAGTTTGCAGTGGGGTTTTTCTCAATTTGTTTCTCATCAAGCCATAAATACCTTTGTTCATGTAAAACCAAAGCTAGTTTTGTTTGTGCTTTAAGGAGCTACAGTTTATGGGACAACAAAGCTGCCTTGGCTCATTTACGTCTGAATGAGAATGTGTGAATGTTCTTAGAGGGAAGAGAGGAAGACTTGTGGGGTTTTTTTTATTTGTTTGTTTATTTATTTGTTTATTATTAGAATTACCAGTGCTCTGTATATTGGGATACAGGTGTTCTGTGTTGACTGTTTTTATGAACAGATAGGTAGTACATGTAGGAAAGACTGATTGTTGCCGCAACCTGTCTCTTAAGCATATAGAAATGTTATTTTACTAGTAAAATGTAAATCTTTTATTTACATTTACATGTTGAGTATAAAGTTATTTGTTACAGATTGAGGTAAGAAAAAATAGGAAGCAGGTTAGTAGAATTTCTTTGACATTATTGAACATATTTTTTTTGGCAACATTTGTCAGCTCTCAGGGATCATCAAGCAAACTTTTCAAGCTTGCTGTATTGAAGTAACCTTGAAAAGTAAAAGATTCTAATAAATGTCCCTTCAGAACTGGCAACTACAAATGATACGCTTTCTGTCCTTCAATTCAAGTTAATGGATTACCTAGTTAATAAAGTTACCTAGTGAGTTACCCTGGCTTGCTGTGACCATGAGTGGGAAGGGAACTTGCTAACGACAGCTATCGTTGTGTGTGAGGTCATCCTCAGTTCAGGCTAGGGTAGATGTTTGGTACTTTTCCATTAGCTGGAAGGGCAGATACAGCTGTCGTACTACTGAACACTTGGTCTTACATTTTATCTCCATGGTCGGGAAGTGCCTCAGAGCATAGAAACACTGTGCCACACAAAGAGTCTTGTCTGGTGTATACCCTGACCTTAATGACTAGGAGCCCCTAATGCTGAATCAGAGCCAGCCCATTTCACAAGTCATTTCACTGAGCTATGGCTATATTAACATTTTCTTTACAGGCAGGGCTTTTGTAAGGGACTTCCAAATAGTCGGATGCGGTCTGGGTATTTCAGCCCTATGTTGAGTTCTCAAGCACTTCACATTACTTACAGATACTTGATTGAAGTAGTTTACCACTAGATTTTTTTCTTGTTTCCCTTTTAAATAGTTTGTGACTACAAAGATCAGGAGAAATATATTAATGAAAACACTTCTAATTTCTGTATTCAACATTAAGAATATCTGCATACTTTGTTTCTAGATAAGAAATGATAAGCAAAGCTACAAGAAGGAATACATGTATTTGTTTTGTTTTTGTTTCACCCCATCCCCACCTCTGTAATATTTAGGATGTTCAGTTTTGATGAGATCTGAGGACAGAGTTATCAAACAGAGATATCAAACATAGTTGGTGTCACTTTACCTTTGCCCTTGCATCCCTGTTTGCTTCCCATTTGTTCTGTGTGACTCGGGGCTTTGCTGCTCTGTAGATAAATGCAAATATCCTCTCGAGCAGTCTCAGTAAGATCAAGCGTTCTCTTATTTCTGGCTCTCCCCTTTCCAGCTCCCCCTGCATTACTTTCTTTCTAAAACTGTGATATATAGCAGAAAGAGGAATCCATAAATAACTTAATAAAACTATGCGTCTGAGCAATGCAAAGGGATGTTAAACGTCTAAGGTTTTTCCTTTCACCTTTGGTGTAACCTTAAAGGTTATCTGTAACAAGTAGTATTTTCCGATGGAAACAAAATTTCTAAGTTGGAATGTATCTCTGTAGCAGTGATTTTCCTACAAATGTGAAAGTACTTCTACAAGGGGGGAGGGAAATGTGAAGAATCTAGGTGCATTCAAGGTTAAGTACAAGTTTTCTAACTTTCAGGGCTGTAGAAGAAAATTTGTAAGAATTGCAAGGGTGCAGACAAATGTTCTCTTCTGGCTGCAGCTTTGCTGGTTGAAGAAGCTGCTTTTGTAACTGCTGCCTACCGGGGATGACTGCCTTCTCGCATCTCCCTCCGCTATTCATGTGTTCAGCCTTTGCCCCACACATCCAAATCAGCTGGGATGACAGTTTTTGTAGTGAATCTCTGCCAGCTACGTAATTTTATGTGAAAGAAGAAAGGATAGGAAGAGGTTAAGTGAGCTGATCCCCCAACAGCTGTAGGAGGGAGTGGGGAGTGATGGTCTCCAGTGGAAAGGTGCAAACTCTTGCACCCACACTGCTGAAATTGGGCAAGATAGTGCAGGGCCTTGCACAGACTGCTGCAGTGTCCGCCTCAGCCCAGCGGTTGAACCTGTGGTGGTTCACACTCCAAAATTACTGCCTTATTTCTAGTTAGGACTAACTTAAATAAGATATTTGAAGTGGCAACATTCTTTAAATGCTTTGGCTTATTTCAAGGATTGGAGAAAAAAAAGGAGGAGGGGTTGAGGGACGGAAGAAGATAGGAGGTTACGGCTCTTGTGGAGGTGTCTGCTGGTGTATGTGATGCGCACCCGGGGTGTCCCTGTCTGGGGATAACTTGCAGGCTGTGAGCTGTGTGTAGACCTGGTGGACGAGATAGGATGCATTTGCTTCAGAGATTCAGAAAGGGTCTTTTTCTCCAGAAGTTGAAGAAATACTGCTTTAACTCAAGGCCGTGCATCTTTTGTTCCTAAGGAAGGCTCCAGCTTTAGATTTAGTGATCACTTTGACCGCTGCGGAGAGAGCCAGCTTACATGATATGACAAGTGGCGCAAACTTGCATAGACTCTTCCTCCTCCTTTGTGTACGGGTGCATGATTGATGCTTTCTGTTGCTGATCCAGACAACTGGCACTATTGTGCCTAGCTGAGATGGAGGGAAATTGTCAGGCTGCTTAAATCCCTGTGAAGCCTGGCGGCAGAGCTGTAGCAGAGGGAGAGGCAATACGAATAATGTGCAGCTGATTTTCCTTCCTTCTGCCCAGCCTGTGTCTTTGGGAGTCTGAAGGAGTTTGACGGCAACACAAGGCAGTTCCATGTGGGAAAGTTAAGGAGTTAATGTGCTATGTCTTAGTGTTACTGTACTGGAGCTAAACAGATGGTGTAATTAGCCTACAGTGGTGAAGAGCTGTTTTTCTCTTAAGGAAGTAGTTGTGGGTRGTGGAAGAGCAGTTTTTTTTAAATTGGCAGGGCCTAGAATATATTTACACAAATTCATGCATTTATACAAATGTATGAAATGTATGGTTATGACAGTTCATTTCCAATTGCAATCCTTTTCTCTTTATATTTTTGTTTATTTAGCAGCTCTTAAGGGAAAAATATTTTGTTGAATTATTTTTCAACATTTTTACCAAGCACATCTGGAAGAGTGAAGGAATCAAACCCAGACATTCCTTTTCTTGGCTAACAGTGATGGCGCTGCTTTGCAGCGATGGGCAGGGAGATGCCGCTTGGTTTTGTCTCTTCACAGCCTCTGTGATGGGAGACTGTCGGCGAATTAGGAGGGTCTGTAGGAGTTCTGTTCTTGATCGACCCCTCTTAGGGGTTTTTAACTCACTCATTTTTCATTTCTGTTTCTGCCCTCCTTAACTTTTGGTTAGGATATTTTAAAAAGGATAGGAGCAATTATGAATAGAAGTTAATGGGAACAAACAAGGTGAAAATTTGACAAACTACTTATTTGGGCTTGCACAACTTCAAAAAGAAAACTTCATCCAAATGAAAAAAAGTGGAACAAAATGAAAGAATGGCAACAGGAGGAGAGAAAAGGGTCATATTGGGAAAAAATGCAACCACAATTGATCAAGGTTCAGATTTTTTTTGCTTCTAAGTTGTTTGAATCACTTTTTCTTGCTTGTTAATAGGCATTAAGCAAGACATTGCTTTTCAAGTGCAGCTGTTTATGTTTAATCCCAGATTGGTAGAATCCTGATCTAGTTAGTTTTGATTTTGGATGTTCTGGTAAAAAGGGCTTCTCAAATATCTTTTACAAAAGACATAGTGTTGCTGAGTTGAAAGTGTGACAGAAGTCATTGCTTTAAAGAATTTTTTACTAATTTTTTTTGTTCTTTTTTTCCAGGTAGTATTTAGGTTTAGTGTATTTGCTAATAAGAGGCTGCTCTCTGTTCTAGCTGTGGTAGCTCCTGCCAGTCTTCAGAGATTTTAGTTTCTCCTGTTTACTCTCAGTAATCTGTGGCCTGCTTTATCCACCTGAGAATATATAAAGCCTCTCAATATGTTTTTCTTTTTTTCCACCCCCCCCCCCCCAGTTTAAATTTAAGCATTATTTCATAAGTTTCCATTTTGTCTCGTCTTTCCTGGGAGAGGAGGTGGGTGGGAAGGCTGTAGTTTGGTTTTGCTCTGTCTTGTACCTTTAAATTTTGCTTCAGGTATGTCCACTGGAATTATTTTTTACTCAGCTTGTGACCTAAATGACACCAGAAGAAAGTCCACAAAATGATTATAAACTTCCTTCTCTGAAAATTGTACACGTGTGTTTCCTTACATGGAAGCAATCAAAAGGAGAGGAATAAAAATAATAAACAAATGTAAAAGCTTTTTATCCTAATCAGTATTTAGATGTAAATGAACACCATTATGGCAACAATACATACAGCCTTTTAGGGATAGTCTTTTTCTAAAAAAAATTGGTCTTTCCATTGAAAGAAGTTGAGAAACATGGTACTAAAAATGATTTTCATGATGTCATTGTATTTTTTTTTTTTTTTGTCCCCGCATCATGAATATCAGTCAGGTTTCTAATGTGCATGAATGCAAGGGTGTAATGCTTTCTTTTGGTAGATAACCAGTATTACAGAACTTGCCACTTTTATAAAAATGGGAAATGAACACGTATAAGTGGATGAAACCTCTTGGCATGATTTACTACAYGATTTTCATCTAGTTTTGGGTGTTCACAAACTAGTGAAGTTCAAGCTGTAGCCCATTTCTGTAGCCTAATGTCAGCTGTCTGCTTTCCTTGTCTTGATTATTTTCTCTAGACAGCTTGCTTCTGGGCAGCAGTGGTTCAAGTTGCCTGCCACCCAGACTGGGCTATAAAGCCTGCTCGGGTGTGACAGGTAAAAGCGCTTGAGAATAATGAAAGAAGATTACAAAATTTACCACTGTTCTTATACCGACTCTTACTTCTTCCAGAAGGACTGTAGAATTAAACCATATATAGAGAGGAAGGAAAAAGGAATAGGAATGCTGTTTTTCTTCCCTGGAATATTTGTTGTGTTCAGAGATGCACATATAATGTAATGTATCTTATGGATATTTTTGAAAGTTCACTTAAATTCTACTTTTGAAAGAAATTTTAGCACTGTGGTTGAGAGTTAGGTATCCAGTTTTAATGAGAGAGAGAGAGAGAGAGAGAGAGAAGGCTGAGTTTAGTTAAATGTCATTCCAAGTTAGCTCTTTCCTCAGTTTAAAGAAAAAAATTAAAAGCATGTGGAAGGATGTACATTTCTTCAGCTAGCTTTCTCCTTCTGTGAGGTTAGAAACTTGAGAAATAGTGATTACATTCATATTTATTTGTGAAAGGTGTATTGGAAGATTTAAACAGACTCTTATCATAACTTTTTCTGGCATTGGAAAGATTGGAAAGATTGAAAAATAGAGGTGCTTGAATGTCTTCCTGGTAGTTCTGACGTTCCAGCAAGAGTTCTCATGGCAGGTATCACCATAATGGGCATTATGGTGAACTGTGGATGGGGAGTCTGCCCTTCTGTTGGTGTCATTATTGCAAACATGCTGTTCTTACTGCTAAACCTGAAGTTGTGTAACCCCAGGACAAACTCAGAGGTGTGTGTTGTTTTTGTTTTGTTTTGTTTTGTTTTTAACTGAGGAGTAGGTGAATATTTATTAGGTAAAAAATTTTTGTGCCACTGCTTCAGCTATTGAATTTTATAGTCCGCTGGCTTAATGTGTGTAATTCAGTTTTAAATGAAGATTTTCTCAATATAAATAGACTTTTCATCTAATGTCTTACCTTGAATCTATTTTTGAGTTAAAAAAAATGCAGATGGAAAAATGTATTTTTATGAGTTAGAATTATCCTATGTTGAGACCTACTGGAAAAAACTCAGTGGCATTACTTTTCTTGCTTGAAGGTATATGGACTAGAGGCTTATGGATAGATAATGGATATGTGGTAAAAAGAAGCCTGTCTGTGTATCTGAATTGTCTCTAAAGAATATAATTTTCTGCTTAATATATGTTTCAGTCCCAAATGGTCTCCCTGATGCCCTAGAATAAGCACTTTGTTTATTTGCCAGAGAAATTTGTGTTAGTATGTTGATACTCAAACTACGAAAGATTTTGCACTAGTTTCTTTCTACTAAGAGGAACTGCTTAGAGAACACTAACAAATGCGGTAGTCTTTATTACACATCTTTGCAACTGAACAAATTCTTTAGTTCACTGGAAGCTGTCTTTTCTTAGATCTTCTTAAAACTCTCCATATAATCTTTTACCACTCCTTGAGAAAGAGGGGAACTGCAGGCTTCTATTTGAATTTTTTTTTCTTGACTTTTGTGTATTTTTCTCTTTTCCATGAAACAATTCCTAACAGTAGTTAGAGAATGTGAAGCTGAATCTTGAAGATTGAGAGAGACAGGAAGCAATAGGAAGGCAAAAAATCGTGCTTTTTGGTATATAACTCAACCATCCCAAAGAATTTATGGCTGGTGAGGCATGCAGTATCTTACCTCCTTATCAATGAGAGCTAGTGCAGATGAACTGTAGTCACATTTTATGAGGGAAGATAAAGATTTTTCCTCTAGAAAACTGGAGTTGTACCAATGGCTAAATTAAATATTTATCTTTCTCAAGTTTCTATTTGGTTCCATATCAAATAGATCTATCATTCTCAGATGTGTTTTCTAATTTCCAGTCCTATGGGCACAATTTGGGATCTGACTTGACTTCTTGTCTCATTACAGACAGTAAATGTTTTGTAGACCAGAGTAGGTCCTCTGCAATAGCTGTGATTTATATTTTGTATTTTATATTTCATAAAAGCCCGGTGTCTGTTTTGACAAACTGAAAAAAATCCAAGCGAATTTTCAAGGTTGAAGCACTGTCCTGAACTTGATCTGTTCTGCTTTTTGTCTCTTCACAGTGGCACAAATATGAAACCAACTGTCAGCTTTTGGAGAACAAATACTGGGGTTGTGTCATCTGAAAAAGACAAATTGCTTTATGAATAAGTACCTTGTAATATGAGTTTTGAGATACTGAAGGGCAATTCCCAAGTCACTTCTATTGAATTTATTTTTATCCTTAAATAAAGAGATTGTATTATGAAAATAAATAGACTTAGCAGCAAGAGCTCTACCCYGGAAATTTTCTCTGGAAAACTTGTATTATACCGTAGTTCAAGACAATGTATTTTTTCTAGTAACTAATGCTTACTCTTAAGTATGTGTGCAAGTTATTCTGTAACAAATATGTCACTCTTTATTGTTTTGATATAGCTACCATTGCTTAGTTTCCCAACTTGTTGAGTCTTTTTTCCCTCCTTTTTTAACATGACAATAAAGTAAATCACACTAGCATTTTTCTAATTAAAGATACTTGTTCTTACAAGAGGTGAGTTAAATAAAGTGCAATATGTTTGGCTAAGTTTAGATACATTTCTGTGGCCACATGCAGCTTCATTCAAGTTAGTGAAGCTGTATGGGGAAGCTAGGGTGGTCTTGCACAAAATTAGAGGTCATATACTGCTGCTGGCAAGTGCGGATGTGCTTTTACTAGTATTATACAGCTGCCTTACATTAGCATATTGACAACAGGTAGCTGTTAGAGGCTGTTAATTTGCACCTTGTCCCCTCTCCCAAAATGCACCCACGCTACTAAACTGGCAGAAATTCCCCAGTAGACTGGGTAATATTTTAATCCAGGGTTATTCATTTAACTTTTATCTAGAGCTGCTCTCTTGCTTCGATTGGTTTGCCAGTGCTCCTTGCTGTTCTTATGTCTGGGGATCTGCCACAGGGCTCTACCACTGTTTCCCAAGAGACTGGGAGAGTGGTACGGTACCAGAGTTCTTGCAGAGATCTGGAAAACACCAGCTGGCTGTAATCTTGGATGGAGATTTGACAAAATTTCCAAGGGCCAAATGGTATGAGCCATTTGAACAATCCTGATTTTAAAACACTTAGTGTGCTTTAAAATGTTTCTGTCTTAAAACCAATTCATGTTTTCCAAAGAAAACGTTCCTCCCATCTACTGCTCCTCCCTCCATAGTCAGATCTGAAGTTTAAGTCCTCTGAAAAAACAGAAGACCAGATCAGTTATTTAACATGATATGTTGATGCCAAACTTCCATCCTTGATGTTGACACTTTTGTCATCTAAATGTAACAAAACCTTTCAATCCAGCATCTGGCCCATTTAAAAAATAGATGATGGACCAGCTGTGGGGTAAAGAACTTATTTACTCTTCATAGTTTAGAAACATTTCAGTTAAAATGATGGTGAAAATAATGTGCTTGTTCATCTCTGGGACTCCTGACTGCACACACTGAAAGCAATCGGGGGGGAGCTCTTCATTACACCAGTGAACTGGTCCTTCTTCCCCCATCATTTTAAGGATGATGTGTTGAATAACAGTGCTGGGAAGCAGGGCTTGGAGTGAATGATCGTGCCATAGTACCCCTGTATATCCTTCATTTCAATTAGGCTTAAAGTGTTGACACCCTGATTTTCATAAATGAAACAGTTGATGGGTGATGGAAAGCGTGTGTGATAGTGCATGTACTTCTGGGGTCTTGAGGGAAGGGAATAAGGATAATATTTTGGCCAGAACGCTGGGAATGTGGAGAACCGAGGGAACGTATTTTCTGAGACAATGAAAAAGAGGATGAGTCATAGGTGAGGCTGTCTGGAATAGAGAATGAAAAGGATGAATCAGGAGGAAAAAGAAAAGCAATGAGGTTTGCAGAGACCCTAGTTTAAGAGTGGGAATGAAAAGGATTACAAGGAAGTTTGGGCTGGGAGGGAGAAGGAATAATATAAGAGAGCAGGGTGTATAGCATTGATTTTTACCAGCAGAAACTATGAAAGAATGTTCTACACTTGTAAACACTCAGGTGAAGTATCATCCTATCTTTATAGCACAGAAAAATGAACATTTCTCCTCCCCAGCTTACTCCTGTTGTCTTATCTAATTCTGCATTCAGCTTTCAGTCATCTCTAGTGACTGGCAGGATGTCAGAATTTCCTTAGGAATTTTAATAGTGATTTCACAGTGACTTGTAAATGGATATACCTATTTATGGAATTTTAAAAACATTCTCAGGGCTTGACAAAGGGAAGTTTGTCATTTAAATTAATGTGCATTAGCTTCAGGCTGAACAAACAATAAAGTGCTTTAACCTTGCATGTTCTTATTTGGTACTAAAAAGCTTTCATGAACTTAATTTAGACAAGTGTTTAATGCTTGAACTAAGGCCACTTTAAACTTGTGGAAGTGTCTGTACAGGTTTAATTTATTTAAGATTTGTGTTTGTAATAGTGCACTCCATTTTCCACAGAACCACAGAACAGCTGAGGTTGGAAGGGACCTCTGGAGATCACCTAGTCCAACCCCTTCTGCTCAAGCAAGGTCACCTAGAGCAGGTTGCTCAGGATCTTGTCCAGATGGCTTTTGAATATCTCCAAGGATGGAGACTCCACAACCTCTCTGGGCAACCTGTTCCAGTGCTCTGTCACCCTCACAGTAAAGAAGTTTTTCCTCATGTTCAGATGGAACTTCCTGTTTTCCAGTGTGTGCCTGTTGCCTCTTGTCCTGTCACTGGGCACCACTGAGAAGAGTCTGGCCCCACCCTCTTTATGCCCCTCCCTTCAGATATTTATACACATTGATAAGATTGTCTCTCTGTCTTCTCTTCTCCAGGCTGAATAGTCCCAGCTCCTTGTTCATCCATGCAGGTCTCCTGCCCCCTTGGCTTGACTTCTTGCTCATTGAGATGGACCATTCTTGAGCTTGGAGGAGGTGATCTTTGAGTATCTACCAGCTTTCTTGGACCCCTCTTCCTTCTAGGACCCTATCCCAGGGGATTCTTCCAAGTAGGTCCCTGAAGTGGCCAAAGTTTGCTTTCTTCACGTCCAGGATTGTTGTCCTACTTTTTGCCCTGCTGCTTCTTCCTCACAGGATCCTGAACTCCACCATCTCGTGGTCACTGCAGCCAAGGCTGCCCCCCACATTCACATCTCCAACCAGCCCTTCCTTGTTTGTTGGTACAAGTTCCAGCAGTGCACTTCTCCTTGTTGGCGCCTATCACCTGTGTCAGAAAGTTATCATCAGTGCTCTCTAGGAACCTCCTGGATTGCTTGTGACCTACTGTGACCTCCAGCAGATAAAGTCATCCATGAGGACCAGGGCCTGTGAAGGTGAGGCTACTTCCAGCTGTCTGTAGATCTCATCTACCTGTGGCAAATACTCACAATAGTGTCACCCATGTTAGTTAATCCTTACCCATAAGCTCTCTCTCTCTTTCTCTCTTTCCAAATATCTTGGCTCAGGGAAGCCTGATAGGTGGATAGAATATAGTTAGTAAGCTTGGTTTGAATGACTGTATAGTTTACGGTGATGCTCTTGCTATTTTAGCTGGAGGCAGATTTCTGTAGAACCTAGCTTAAAAGCACAACCTTGCACATGTTCACATTGTGAATGCCATTTGCACTGTTCATATTCTTTTTATATCGTCTACTATTTTGCAAAATTAAATGCTTTCTCTCTTTTTCTGAGTATACAGAAAAACTGTTTTTAAAGCTTCTTTTCCATCTGTTGATTTATCTTATTAACAGAGATGAGACACAGTGAGGGAGGTGGCAAGAGATACAGCAGTGCAAGCTGGTATTTAATTCAGCTCAACAAATAAGAGAATTTTTAATTATCAATACATAGTTACTTCATTGAAAATTCTTAGGACTTAAACAAAAGCTCCTTTCAATTTTGAAACTCCTAGAATTGTCCAAGCACATCAGTGCTGTCTTGAAGTATATTAGTAGCTCTTTAAATAAGAGGTGAGACTACTCTGTTGGTGATTCTTCCTCCCCCTCTCCCTTACTGTGGCAAAATGGAAACAAAATGTTCCTAATTACTCAGAATTTTTCTTCTTAAAGGTCTTTTCAGATAACATTTAACTACAATTTAAACTGCGTTAATAGCTGAAAGTTCTCTTTGTAGGTATTTTCTGGCACAATTTCAGAACACTGTTTAAAAGCAGGGGAAAAAAGTCACTAAATATTTCTAGCTAAAATTGGCTCATACCAATTTCTCTGCATCTTAAACCAATATGCACATGAACACAAGGAAGAAGCAGTGTTTGTGGTTTTACCCCTTCTATATAGAGACAGACTTCTTTAAGTGACTAATTTCAGCGGGTTGTCCAATACTCAGCCACCTCAGCCTTGTTTTTAATTTGATTTAACAATGGAAAAAGTAATTGCATACTTGTCAATGTTTCTTCAGGGTGCTGTTGCAGTGCCTCTTGTTGATGTTGGTGTGCTGGGTTTGCTTGGCTTGGGAAAGCATTACAGTCATCTGAGCTCTCTGGTCATCTAGAGAGCTGGATCACCACAGTTGCCTGGGATATTTGTGGGTCAACATGTTTGCATATTTTTAGAGACATAAGATGAAATGGGGTAGGCCCAGAAAGTTGATTTCCTGACAGCAACTAAGGGGATGAGGTTTGCAACAAGAGCTGCCTCTTTTCTGTGATGGCAGTGGGTTATCCTTTTTATCTCTGCTGCTGGAGTTTATTGGCAGGAATTTGATAGCCTGCTTCTGGACTAGTGAAGTTTTAGACCAGGAATGTTTCTTAGAAGCAGGACAACCACTGAGCAGAACTGCGTATGCACGGAGTGGGGCAATGACTGCATTAGGTCAAGCAAAAGGCCTGGCTTGCCCAAAGGTTGTCTTTAACAGTTATTGAAAGCGAATGCTCAGCAAAGAGTAAGAGCTAGTCAAGAGTGAGGAGAGCTATTCTCTCCCCTGTCACGAAAGGAGTGAYGCACTTCACTCGTAAGAGGGAAGCAGCACTACGTTTATTGCAGTATGACAGCGACTTAACAAAGTTCAGTCAGAAATAAGAACGATTTAATGAAGTTCGATTGGCAAGGTTCCCTCAGTTATTTACTGCATGAAGGATGGGGTCAGATGCATGTGCAACGGAGACCCTCCCGTTGAGTCACGAGCTTCAGACTGGACCCACCTTGCTTCCTAAACTCCTTAGGAGAGGAACCTAGGTGTGGCTGGATCCAGTCCTAGTCTCAGACTTGGTCAATGGTTTACGTCTAAGGGATTATGTGAGCAATTAGTCAGAGATATAACTCAGCAAAGTTTCGCAAAGTTCACAAGAGTTCAGCATGCTATTAATCACTTACCGAGGATTTGTCACGGGTAAGGAATCTCTCGACCTCGAGGAGTAATCTTGAGACGCGTCCCTGCTTAAGAGGAGGTTCTGCAGTGCAGTCCGCTGCCCTGCAGGAGGGCTCAATGGGCTCTGGGCTGCCCCCTATTTATGGGGGGGGGAGATGATTGACTCATAGTCATATCTGCATACTAGACGGGCCTTAGTTGGTGCATGCTCAACTAGCCCCTACATAGGTGCTGTTTACAGGGAGGTCAGGTTGAGGGGGAGAGAGCACACCGTCACCGCCTCCCCCCCAAGCAATATTTTCTTGGATTCCGGATTTTCAGCTCATGGATTTCTGAAATCATATGTGGTTTTTATGTATTTAGAAAGCTTTCGTGGATTTCTCCTCAGTGAATGTGTTTAATCTCCATGGTACGTGTGTAAGCATCTTGTATTCGTAGTGTACTTAGGTAAGGAGTTTTACAAGTTACTTCCCATTGTTTAGAGAACCTCCTCTGTTGGGTTGTTTTTAGACCTGACACCACTGGCTTTAACTGATGTCTTGTAGCTCTTGTATAAGAGAGAGTATATGCTTTTATGTCGCTCCTGATTTTTGTAGATATGTGTTATGTTCTGTTTGCCAGACTAAGGAATCCTAGTTTTCTTAGGAGTTCCTCACCAGAAACTGTTCTACACTTTTGACCTACTCCTTTTAGCCTTCTGTGCTATACTCTTTTTGAGATGGAGAGCTGAAACTGTACATGATATTTCAGATGTGGGCAGATTCTGGGATCGTAAGACAGATGTTCTCTCTCTTGATCTTCATTTCTTTCCTCACAGATCCTAACATTTTATTTGCTTTTCTTTGAGTCCTCTTGAGCATCAACCTGATATTTTCTTAGAACTTTGTCTTACTGTGGATCTCATTGCTGATCAGTAATAGTCAGCCCATGTGAGTACACTGTATTATATGAGAAGTTAGGATTACAATTTGCATGTATTTAATTTTCATTTCCCTACACTGAGCTGATATTGCTCTAAAAGCTTGTGGAAACTGGCAATGCCAGGCTGTTGTATTTCTGCTGGTCACTGTTTTAGGCATGAAAATGTTAGAGTTGGCCCAAATTTGAAACTGAAATTTGCAAAGTAAATGCTATTAAGTTGTCCTCCAAATATGTTTGAAAGAGAAAATACTAAAGTAACCAGAGTCTTTGAATGAATGGGTTTCCTGATCCATGATGGTGTCTCCAAGCATACATACATACTCTTTGTAAGCTAGCTATTGCATGTAAGACTTTTTAATTGAAAACTATGTTGGGTCATCCTAGCAAGGTCTTACGACCTTGTGTAAAAGTCCTCATTGTGTGCACTAAAGGGAGATTCATGCTAGAACACTCTGGAAGCCTGTTTTTTTCCAAAATGTCCAGGGTTTCCTCAGTTGTTGGCAGTAGGGTGACAGTATCTGTGACAACTGTGATTTTAAGGTGAGTGGTACTCGTTCATGTTCTTGTAGGTGAAAACTTTTACTGATATTCATCAACAGGTCATGAAGTGGCTGAACTGACCAACTGCAAAAAAGTTTTGGGGTACATCTTTTTCAGCACAGTTATAAAGGAAGAGGAATACTCTAGCACTATTTCCTCATACACTTCAGCAGTTCTTTGCTTGCAGTGCTCCCTATACACCTTCTTCCTTCTTTCCTCTTGTTTTGACATCTAATTTTGATTCAAGTCAGATGGACTTGTGAAAGGATGGTATTGGTATTGGATGTCACACACAGTGGATTTCTAGTGCTGTTGACTCCTGGACAGGTAATGGGCTGACCAAGGAGTTGACCCTCAGTGTATTGGGCCAGCTCCGCCTATGGATACTCTCAGTGAAGACATAAAGAGGGGGCATCCATTTCCCTTCCTTAACCAAGAAGTCTTTTTCCATATGCAAGTTACTACCCCTGTTCTGAATAAATGCACTCAATCAGCTGGAAATATGAAATCTTGTCATTCACCACTGTGCCATGACCTGAGAGAATGGTGGGTGAAGAAGGGGATTAATGGGTGCATTAGAAGATACAGAATTTTAGAGACCTTCAGCATGTGAACCTGCATAGCTGCATGTGCAAATCATGCTTTTTCTTTTTAAAGGACTTATTGAAGAACAATAAATAGTTGTTTTACCATTCAACTATATGAAACAATTCTATTTTAGTGGGAGAAACTGGGCAGGTCAGCAAGGCCATCCATTGGAAGACATAACATCAGTGGTAAGCACTCATGTTCCAGACTGATATCTATCAATGTTTTATTGCTTCAGATAGTTAAACAGAAGTCAGTTCAGAGCTTGGGATGGAATCCCTAAATTAAGGCATGAAAATAGTTATGCATATGCATCTTGTGATAAAAATTAGTAATGATTGGGTCATATTTGGAAATTACAGTGGTGACAGAGAAAGGCCTGTTCTTCCATGGAATTCTTGAAGACACTTAAAAACTTTAGCGATTTTTGTCTTATCACTGTTGAGAGTTTAAGTTCTAATGTCTGAGAACCTTGACATGCAGGTGGTTAATGCTGCAGTGTGTGTGATTGGGTATGTTTTCTTCCAGCAACTTACATTTAGTCAAAATATTTCAGAGAAGCACTGAGTTTAAAATTACATGGCTCTCTCCAAACCAGTGAGGAATCTTTTTACACACACTGCTATCAGAAGGTGAATTTTAGTTTTATTCCCTGCCTGTCCACCCCCTCTGACTAGCACAGCTGGGAGACAAGTGGGAAGAGGGCAAATGAGAGACAGATGATTGGGTCACATCAGTTTACATGCAAAGCAGAAGCCGCAAGAACTCTTTCCTGGAAATGCTTTTGCAGGATTCTTAGAATAGTAGCGACAATGGAAGACTCTCTTGTCTGAGATCCAGAATCCTTGCTGTGATAATGGGGAGCAGCTTCTGTGACACCTAGGAAACTGGTTTCCTAGGCTAGGGTTTCTTCCATTTTCTACTGTCTCTGTGTCATTGTCCAGTATGAACTGGGTTATGCTTCTGCAGATGTTGCTGTTTCAAACTATCCATTCTGGCACTGTAATGAGGCCATACCCTAACGAGGCTGTCTGTTCAGGCGCTGCCAGAACACTGTCTGTTTTGTTGTGATAAAGTCATGACGCTACCAGTTTTCGTATTATTCTTTGATCTTTATCTGATTCACTTTGGATGTCTTCATTGTATTCTGAATTACTGTCTGTTCAGCTCAGTCCTTGGATTGCCCAGAAGCTACTGAAGCAGTATGTGTTGTGACACTGGAAAGATAAGTGTATTAAATTGTGAAGATGCAGTTAAATGGCTGCCTGCTCTTCCTCACCCCTCCTCATTTTTCTTTTTCCTTCGCACATTTTTGAAATGTAAAGCCTGAAGAAAGGAGCAGCAGGGTGGATGTTTATGGAGTACTGAGGTGTAGGATATCAAGAAGGACCAATTTAGGTCAGGTCACAGTTTACAATACAGTACAAAGATTACTAGAGTAGACTGGGTCTTTGCTTATGGCTTTGTGGTTTCACAAACTTTAATTAAAAGTGAGCATGTAGTCAGCCCCTTCGTTTACAGCATAGTGATTTCTGCATAGAACATCCTTTCAAGAAGGAGAACAAGCTGAGTGAGAGATTAGTGTTCAGTGAAGATGGAGGTTGTGAAATCCCTGCTCTCCTCTGCTTATCCATATGATGCTCTTTGTATAGCTTAATCTGCTCTCTCTGGCCAAAACGTGTTAAGGTATTTTTTACAGAACTTTGTTTAGAAAGCATTTATGTGGCATACTCTTTGTATTATGTAATGACTATACCTGAAATAAAACTTTGTGTAATAGTTACTGTGACGGATTGAGAGGATTTGTAAACTTACAGTCATTTTAGGTCACTTCAAAAATTTTCTTCCAGTTTTGTGCGATTCTGTCGCTGTCTGACTGTAGAATAGATTCCTGTGTGTTAGGCAAAACAAGACCTCTCTTTAAGACCTTACTGTGAGAGGTCTTGCATTTGGTTACTTGCAAGCTGCACCAGGTATTAGAGCTGATGGGGAAAGAGAAAAAGCAGCTTCAGGGTCATGAAACATTGCTAATTTCAAACCTTGTAATTTAGTTAAATTGAAACTTAACTGCATTTAAATAGATGGGCTGCCAATTTATTTTCTATCCCAGACATACCAGCCTTCTGCTATTTGTTGTCTGTATTAAAGCCTTCTCAGTGCTTGAGTTTGACAGCTTGCACGTGACTAGCATAGTGCAGCGTTCCTTGGTTACAAGCTTTTCTTATTGGTGGTACACATATAAAATATTATATGTGTATTCAGTAATTTGGAATTTGGGTTCTGTGGAATTAATTGTCGTAGACAAAACATGCACAGGCCTGAATTCTGAAATTTTCCGTATCACTTTGTGTCAAGTGGCAATTCTTTCTGAAAGAGCGGGTAAATGGTATGGTTAGGCAGATGCAGGAAAGAGTCGCTGAGCAGAGGCCAGAGATGGGGAACACAGTACACCCACAGCGTACCTTATTGCCTGCACAGCAGGATTTAGAGGGCCTTTGGGAACTGCAGACCCTAAGCTGGTACCACAACACTGGAGGAGGCTGCTGAAGTCCTGTGTTTTTTTTTCTTTTTTTTTCTGGGTATTCAGGAATGTGTGTGTATTGCACGTCTTAAATCAAGTCTGGTCTGTTCAGTGGGGAGATTAGAGGTGCTGCAGCTGTGCTAGCATTTCTTGCAAAGTTTTTGCTGGCACAGCTCCCGTGACTGCAGCAGCGGCATAGATCAGGGTGTTTCCCCCACGATGGTGTAGTTGTAAAAAAAAAATTTGCAAGTGGCCAATTTATACTGGTGTTGGCCCTCAGTAGAGCTTCAGGGTAATTGGAAAGGAAATGTGAAGCAAAACACTACCGTAGGTGATCTTTACATACATGAAGAGTGGTGGGGTTGAATGCACGTTTAGGGGGAAAGAGTGGCTTGTTGTGCAGAAAAACAGATTTCTTTAGAGCCAATAGGTTTAGACGTCATGATTTCAGGTACTGTTTATCCTCATTTTAGAACTGTCTTCCCTTAAGTTTGTTTACTTACTGTATGAAGATGAAGAGATGGCATTTTCAAAACAAAGGTGATTCTCTAAATAAGAAAAAAAAAAGGTATTTCAATGTACTTACTATAGAAAAGTATGATTTTCTTTTTGGTATTTAATGTCCTCAAGAACATTTTCCTACTGCAGTTTGTGAGTGCTTCCTCCTTCTGGCTTATTTTGAATTAAAAATACATGTTCAAATATGTTAAAAATAGAGGTGAAAATAATTCTAATGCTTGCTAGCTTCATATTTAAAAGTACTGGAATAGTGAAAAATATCTATGCTGACTGTGTGTGTATGTACTATACACTTGCAGCTCTTTCTAATTAACAGACTTGGAGTTATGATGAGCTTTTAAGGTTATTTTAAGTGTGTAGTCTTCTCTGAAAATGCCACAGGTCTCATACCCAATGGGTATGAATTTATATTGGTGATGGTTGCTTGCTAACAGTATTGTTTCTTCCTGTACAAAAATGAGGATGCCTTAGCTAGGCTTAATTTGTGAGATATAATATCCACACTAATTCTTTTTTTTAATAGACTGTTTTTAAAGCAGCCTTGGACTAAAAGCAGCCCCAATTTTATGCAGACTAAAAGCCTTTGCGTTCTGTCGTCTTTCCCTTTCTCCTTCCCTTTGTCCACGCTCGCGATTCATGGCTCTGTTCTGTGTGTCATGAGAAGAGACATGGATAACTCTTCTTAGTATTTAGTACTCTTTCCCTTCATTTCCTCCCATTCTCTCCAAACTTGTATCGTTTCTTCTGTTCTGTACTACTTTCTCAAATTTCTTCCTTTTGTCTGCTTCTCCACTGTTGTCAGAGTAGTAGCTGCTAGTACTTCTCTGTTGTTGTTCTTAAAAAAAAAAAAAAAAAAAAAGTTATGCAATATATTAAGTACTTAATTATGTTTGTCATTTAAGACTGATTTTCCAACAAAAATTAAAAGTATTTTTCTTATTAGGGGAAAAAACACTCCCCAGGAGACTTCCTCTTACTTGGCGTGGGAGAAGTACAGCTGTTGAATACATGGGCTCATATATAACTTGTATGCCCCTTATGACATCACTCTCATGACATAAAGGATGGCTTGCCAGGGGGTGTGTGTATATATAGGTGTGTAATGTTAATCTTGTACAGACCAAAGATGAAGAAACGTACATGGTGAGATGAACCTTTAGTTCATATTTCAGTTTAGGAAGGCTTGTACATACCTTTGAGAAATTTGTTAATTGTGATTACATGTAACAGGAATACAAAAGATCTCACTAGCTCTCTTTGCTGTTCTGTAATCTGCTTATTGGGATTCAGAAAGCAGATACATAGAGCCAGCCTAGTCTGATTTGGAGTTGGTAGATCTTAATTTCGTTCTGAGCTGTAAAGATTGTGTCCTCCCTCCCCCCCSCCCCAGTGTGTGTGTGTCACAGTCATGAGGACTGAACTAACTGGAAAAGGTAGTCTCGAAGCTTTTTGCATATTGAAGATGAATCAGTCTGATATCCTTTACTAGACAAATCAAGGATGATATTTTTCTAGGCATGCTTCTAGTTCAGCTTTGCTTTTAGCAGCGGGGGATCATCATGGGATTTGCTTTTCTTTCTCTGCTAGTTTAAACTCTTTTTTTTAGTTGGGAATTGTGTGGTCGTCTTTAATAAGCAAAGCAGCAATTATTCTTGTCTTTTTTTTTGAATAATACATTCTCCTCTTTAATATTTTTCTTTTTATGATTTCTTTGTTGTAGATATGTGCTGGATGGCACCCTTTGTCAGGGCTTTCTTTGCTAGTCTGTTGAAAAGAAAAAAATACAGTCTGTGAGGACATGATTGTGTATAAAATTTGTTGGGAAGATTTCTGTTCATTTTAGGGGAGCATGAGATAGGTTTTACCTGATGGCAGTTAAATCGTTTAGAGACTGTAGGCTGACTTGTATGCACCTTTGTTTTTTCCATTACTCTTTAGAGTAAGATTTTAAAAGTTGAATGTTGATTATTCATCCACAAAAAGAGACGACATGGCGTCTTGGCTTCCAGGTGGATCTTCATTAACAGGACTGTACTCTTGCGTGTGAGATGGTGGTGCACAGTATCTTTTGAGGTATTCCATGATACCAATACCCACCCGTAGTGCTGGTGTTAAGGTACTGCTCCCCCTGCTAGGTGAGGAGATGGCAGGAACAGGGACGAGACGCGAAGGCCTGTGCCACTAATCATCTTGGGGGCTGATGGCAGAGGCCATTCTGCAATGGGGCCATGAGGACCTCCTCCTCATTTCCTACTGGTGTCCTTCTTTCTCTACCCTGGTGTCCTCACTCTCCTCACAGGGCAACCACCACTGCTGTGACCACGCGTGTGGTGGTCGTGTTTTGCTTCAGTGCTTTTCTTGAGGGTTGGACACAAGCGTACCTTATCCACGGCCTGTTCCCTGCCTTGCGCCTGGGAGCTGGAAGCAGTGACAGCGGGGCACAGGCACACACGGGGACTGGGGGGAGGAGGTTCAGCGGAGCCACTCCAGGGTGGCTGTGTCACAGATCCTTGGGTAGTTTTGGTATCCTCTAAATCCTGAATCAGGCTGGTGCAGTGGTATTGATAGGTAACCACGCTTAGTGCAAGAAATGGAGTTAGCCAAAATGTTAACGTTTATTGGCTTTGTCTTTACTCAGTTTGTTCAGGCCAATTCTTATCTGTAATATGGCATGCATAAAGACATAAAAAGCTGTCATGATTACTGAACATCTGTACAGACTGCTTTTGAGCACTTTTTTGATAAGACTCTTTGAAATGCTGGTTGACTATTTAAAATACCCACAAAGGAATTTTGTAATCTTAAGATGTTTTATAAAACTTGCCCTAAATGTTTGAAGACAATGCTGGGCTTTGCAAAGTAGCTGTATCTGGTGTTAGTGCAGCTCTTGAGTTTGAGATGTTATTTGTGCTCCTTTTCTTCCAGTAGGCATGTGACGTGAGAGAAAAGTGGACTGGAATCATTATATATTAACGGTATGTGATAAAATATACCTTGAATAAGCAGCATGTTAAGTATTCTCCCTCTGTATTGATGCTGACTTGAATTTGAATGCCTTCCACAATAAATCTCCCCCCCCGCCCAGTTAGCCATTAGAGTTACATCTAGAGTTACTAGAGTTACAAATTGTTRTTTAATGGATGGTGTATTAATGGACTTCACACCCTAATTACTGAAATTAGTGCCTTGCAAATGCAGTAGTCAATCGAATGAATGAATGAGTGCGGTGGATCTTGAACTCTCTTCCTTTCTTTTCACTGAACTGCCTCAGTTGTTCAGAATGTAGCTCCCCTACAGATCTTTCTTCTGGACGTAAGTCATACCTGTAATGCCATGTAGATATACCAGCTGTAAATACTTTGTCAGTGAACTCAACGTTGTTATTCAGTTGTTACCTTTAATTACTCTTTTGATGCTAATGAGAGAGTTTTGAGTATGTATAATACAGATCTCTCTCGTGTATACACACACACACACACACACACACACACACACACGTGCTTTTTCAGCATACTTCAGGGGTCCGGCTTTGCCATGTGTTGGTTCTTGACAAACCCTGCTCTTTTAACTCTGGACTTACCTGTCTTTATGTTGCATTACTGTAAAATCCTTACCCTATTTCACTACTTTAAACTAGAATAAGAAATACCACTTAGCAGTAGTAGGAACTGGTAAAACCTTGTTTTTGCCTGGATCTTCATTGCTGAGCCAGTGGTCACAAATATGGTATGTGTTAAGTCACTGAACACTTGCTTTCTTTTCCTGTCCTTTTATGTCATTGCTAAGAATGTTATGAATCATTGCTAAAAGTTAAAAAAAAAAAAAAAAAAAATCCAGGCCGAATAGACTTGAAAGACTTAGACTTGCACTAGCTGTAGTGCAAGACTGAATTTCAAATAGCTCAGTAAGGCAATATAGTGCCTTCAAAAGACATCCATTTTCATCCCTTCCCATGTGAATTGATCTAAATGTGCTGAATAGCCTTTTAATGAGCCATAGGTTGTAACCCAGGCTGTGTGTGTAACCTTGCTTCTCCCTTTGGCCAGTTTATCACAGAGCTGACATAACATGAGTCTTTCAACATAGCTTCCAGTCAGTTATTTTGAGGCCTTGAAGAAAGCCAGTACCAAGAGATACTGATAAGAAGGCAGGCTTTGCAAAAATGTTAGTGATAGATAGGAGTGCATTTGTACCCCTTCAGGCAACCTGCCTCCTTGAACCACTGCAGTCTGCTCCGAGCAGGATGGAAAAAATGGCCCTCATAATTTAACTTTTTTTTTCTTTTTTTCACGAAGTTATGTTTTTGCATTTGACTTCTTAGCTGAGCCTTTGAATTTAGAACAAACATGCTAGCGTTTCAAAAGTGGGCTTCAAAGACCAAACTGGTTTTAGAAATGAAATGTTTGTTGCTAGTATTTGGATCCTCTGTATGCTTTGAGTCTGTACTCTAAAATGATTACATGTACCATGGCCAGCCATAGGTAGGTCAGATGCATCTATCAGCAAAACCATGGCTTTTTAAAGGAAGAAATTAAGGTAGATGTTCAAGTGTTTTCAAGTCATGTAAAGTTTGCCTTTTTAGAACAGGAGCACTGGAGAGAGTAGTTGATGATACCTGTTAACATTAGTAACAGGCTATGTCTCTGTATCTGTAAATGAATATGTGTTAACCAGTTTCAGTAGCTTTGATAAGGATACTAAAGAAAAAATGCATGTATCATAACRCAATAAAAATGTGATGCATATAGCTACACACCCTGAAAGAGTACAAGAGGAAAACTTCAGTATTGCAGTAATTAATTAGTTATTGGTAAACTAATATTTTTGTCATTTCAAAATGAAAAATTTGTGTGTATGTGAAACAAGCAGAGTTGTAATGAAGAATTGAAACTGGTGTAAAAGCTAGTCATTGGTCTGAAGTTTTGTTAAAGAAAATAGCTAGTAAGTCAGATTTTTGTACCTCATATAAGTGAAAAATAGCATTAACATAACGTGAAACACTGATATAAAGCTGAAGAAGATTTATATGCATATGTAAAGCAAGGAGGTTTATTGCAGAAGAATTTTGTGGGAGGAGTTTAACTTTTGATGCTAAATACTGAGCATGATGCCAGGATAAAGCAGAGTTTGGCAGAACTCTGGTTTAAAAGAAAAATTAAAAAAAAGTGGAAAGCGTTAAACACATTATGTAATTACAAAGACACAGAGATGGTGGACCTTGATTATGAATTGATGTAATAATTAAATATTTTCAAAGTGTTTTGATATGAGAAAAATTTTAAATAAACTAAAAATCTTTTCCATATCTTTTATGCATCTTTCCAGTCATGTCTTGGCTATCCTATCCTACACCACTTTGAAATTTGATGAGCTGCTGGAAAAGTGGTCTTTGCTTTGCTTTGAAGTAATCTGCTGTGAAACTTGTATTGAAAGCGCTTTGGACAAAAGACTGTCAGCTGTGCAGGCTTCACTTTAGTAACTGTTTCTTAGGTGCTGCAATTCTAGATATGTTATTTAAGATATACCAGAAGCTGCATGGAAAGGCARCTTTTTAAAATCATGATGAAGTCCAAAAATTATATGCTTCAGATTTTTCTGTTGCCAATAGGGCATTATTAATCGTTCAATTGAATTCTTCTGTGTAAAGAGCTGTCACTCATATCTTGTCTCTCCTGCCCTCCTTTTTTTTTTTTCACCTTTTTTTCCCTCCTAAGGATAAATGGTTGTTTTCAGGTGTAGAAGTTAGGTTTCCTGATTTTTTTTTTTTAAGTTAAAATACCTTTTAAAGGTGCTTAGGTACAGGTTTATTTCTTTCTGCTCAATCTGTTAAGGTGATTTTTGTCTTTTGTTTCTTTACAGTCTCATCAAAATTTTTTTTGATGGTAATTAGAATCTTTTCTCTCTTAAACCTACTGATAGGGCTGGATTTTGTAATCTCTGGCTGATGCCAGGAGAAGGAGCAGCTTGAATGTCACGTTTCCGTTTCTTCCCAGAGCATTTAAAATGGATTATTTTGCCTTTGGGGCTGTATACGTTGAGAATTTTCTAACCGGTTTTAAAACTGGTTGGAGCAGTAGTGTACATCGTGCTCTCTTTTTTCAAATAATGCTGCTTCGTCTAACCTGTTTACTGAGGAAATAATTAAGTAAAACGCCCCCAAACTGTACTGTTATTACAGTGCCTGCTGCTTATCAAACTCATTAGAAAATTTCTTGTTCTACTTGGAGCCCTTCATATACGACTGTACATTTAAAGCACCTTTGCATTTATTTCTTCTTGTTTCAGTACAGCATGTTGTTGTCAAGCACGCCTTCTTAAAGGTCAGAATGATTTGTAGGTGTGAAAAAAGATCTTTTCCACAGATTTGCGAGTGGTAATTTGAGGAACATTGAATGTAGAAGATGAAGTCTATTTGATGCGTTTAGCTACTACTAAATTTATTTGTCTTAAATTGTATATTAATTTTAGGTCAGACCGGCAAAACTGTTCTGACAAAAGATTTGTTCGTAAATCTGCTTGTATTTAACTCAGAATAGAATACTCAGAATATGGGAGATCAGGGTTTAGTTCTTTCCGCTGTCATTATTGCTAATGTAAATCTGGCCTTTCTTTCTGTATTACGGTGGCCTTTTGCTTAGGTGAGAATCTCCCCCCCCCCCCCCCCCCCCCCNGATAAACTGCAAAAGAATGTTTTGGGACTTTGAGCAGACTGTCTTCAGTCTCTGGGTCTCCTGCTGAAAGGGAAAGGATAATTATCTTCAAGTCCTAATGCTGAGGAAGCGTTGTGATTTTCGCTGGAGTTTTTCTTAATCCCTTCTCTCTAAAAACGTTTGACTGGAATCTTTGTGGCTGGGCCTGGTATAAAAACGTTGTTGTTTTTTACTGCTTTTACAGTTTCGTTTTAGGCGCTCAAATTGTGTCGACAAGAACGTTTAACATACTCCATACCAACAGAACATTTCTTCCTGCTTTATTTTTTAATAGGCTGTTACGGTCATTCTTCTCAGAATTGATGACAACTCGCAGCTGCAGTTCCTCCATATATATCACTTATCCTGGATATGCCCATAGTGTATTTTGAAACAGGCACAAAAGAGCTTGCTCTGTATCTGAGGAGTGTCAGGTTAGCTCTCATCCAGGAGTCGTGCTGAGCCAGCACGGTGCCAGGACCAAGCTAATGTGATTTCTTTCTGAGGAGGCCTTATTAGTTCAGGCCGGCCACCGCGTTAACATCGTTACGCAGCTTTTCTCCGGCTCAGAGCATCATCAGGGCAAACTCCCATCCGCTTTGGAGCCTGGGCAAAGCGAGTCCTTGCCTGCCCGGTGTAGATACACCTAGGTACTGTGTTTAGCGAGCCTGACAAAAGGCTTAACCTGATGTTTTGTGGTTGCACCAAATGGCACATCTTGGAGAAGAGCCTAGGAGGAGGCGCTCGGCCTCTGTGCATGTGGCATCAGTGCTGGCTGCAATTTCATCCCTCTGATAAGTAGCTGATAAGGAGCCCGCTTACTCTGAGAAACCAGGATTGCTGCTCAGGATGCAGTAACCGGGACAGTTACATGATGATGGCAGGACAGTTTTTCATATTAGAAAAGGGAATGTTTTATGTTTGTGCCTGTTGGAGAAAGGTTTCGCTGTTTTTTTTTGTTTGTTTGTTTTTTCTCCCCTGGACTTCATTTTGTTTCTTCAAAAAAGGATTGTAGATTTCAGCAATAGGCGGGATTTGCACATAGATGTGAGACTAGACCATTTTCAGCTAATTGTGACAAACTCGAGTATGTATTTAATTAGGGCATGACTGGGCTCCATGTTCATTATTCCATTAGCCAAATTCTAGCCTCAGAAACTGAAATGGCTAAACTTTTCAAATTGTCTCCTTCCTTAGACATGTCAGGGGAAAATGTTGTATTAGATACGTAACTAGTTATAATCACAGTTCTTCTGCCAGATGCTTTTATTGTTGTGGCTTCTAAAGTTTTTAGATTTAAAATCCTAAATATTTTCTGGTAAAACTTTAAAAAAAAAAAAGGGGGGGGGTGCAGTGGGAAGACTTCAAATCACAGTCTCTTAAAACTTGGAAGTTTAAAACTTTCCTGCAGCATTTTTCCAATTGTAAAAGTGGAATTGTTGAGAGGGCTAAGATGATTTTCATCACAGAACAAAGTACAAAAATGTCTTCTGGGGGGAAGAGATAAATATCAATAAAGACCTTTATAGTTCACAGAAAGTTGTAAAAACCCTTTGTGTAGATGTGGACTCATTTGTTTGTCCTACATGACAAGTCTGTCTTTCTTGTKGCTATTTGTTAGCTGTAGGTCTTTTAGGCTGAATCTATGCTATCTTTTTAATCAAAAGGCCATTTATTCAGAAGGCCAAACCCAACCTTTTGTAGTCCTGAAGTAGTACTTTCTTCAGTGTTGGTCCCCCTAAGTTTAAGTACCTCCAAGTCACATTCAGCTCAGGCAAGACTTTAAAAAAAAAAAAAAAAAAAGTCAACTTATGAATAATTAGTGTTTCTTGTCTGCTGAAAAAAAATAGAAATAATTGATTTTACCACATATTACCCACTGGCTGCTACTTAGAAGTCTAAATCTAGTACCCAGATTTACCAAAGGTCTGTGGGTAAGTCTATGAATATGTTTTTAAGAAGTTGGAGAATATGAAGTACTAATCCATACGTGAACTTTAGTGTTCTGCTTAGCATCAAGTTCATTGTTAAACTGTTAAAATAGCGATAAAATGTTTTGTGTTCCATAGGTGACTTTTGGTAGATGCACAGTGTAAAACAACTTGGGTAACTTAAACAAGTGCAGGCATGTCCCATGAAAGCTGAAATGTGGGTACGGTGTGTGCTGGTGGGCCCTGCAGCTGAAAGTCATTTCTTGTCATCTGAACCAACGGGGGCTAGTGGGGACTTTAGAAGGCCATCGAGCTTTGTCCTGCTCTGAGGTAGGGCTAAATGCGTCTAGGCTGCTTATGTCAAACACTTGTTCAATTTTAATCTTACAGTTTGCAGAGAGGGGGATTCTTCGGGTATCCGCATGCCCCTGGTCCTTACGGAGCACTCCTGCCCTCCTGCACAGTCCCACCTGCATCCCCCCCGCTGCAGATTCAGCTCATTGCTTTTGGCCTTGCCTTTTTGGATAGGGAGATCGTTCTCCATGCTTTGAAACACTGTATTAAAGCTACCCAAGCAAACCCAAGTTTTTAAGCTCTGTTGTGCCTATCACATCTTCTAAACGTTGTATCATTCTTGTTGTTTTTCCCTGGTTGTATTTCACTAATTCAACCAATTTCTTGAAATGTTGACTCTTTAAAAAGCCCAAGCTGAGGCCATGCCTTAGCTAATGCCGACTGCTAATACCTTCTCGAATGCAAAAATGCTGTTCTAAACAAGCACGTTTAGTTTGTAGGGCAGAATAAGCCTCAGGTTCTAGTACTCTCCATTTTGGTTTGTGCTGATTAAAGAGTAAATTGTAGATGGAAAATTACAACTATTAGCATATAGACTCATAAGATGAAAGGCAAACACAAAGGCTACATTTGGAAGAAGAAAATCAAATTGGAGAAATTTCTACAGATTTGCAATCAAAGCTTTGTGGTCCACTGTCTCTGTACATGTTATGGAGGAGAGATTCAGAAAGTGGTGGAAATTAGTAGCTACTTCCTGTTACCCACCTTCCTTCCTATTTTAATTCTTTCCTCTATTTAGTAAGGGAAAAGGAAGTGTTAAGTGTAGAATAAATTGGGTTTGAATCCCTGTTGACCAGTCTATAAAATGATGGCCATTGTGATTTATTATCTTATTTTTAATTTGTTTTTTGTTTGTTTGTTTGTTTTTAACAATTATTGTTTTGACTTATCAGCAAAAAGGATGGGTGTTAAAGTAGGTGATAATATTGATGCTTATGTACCTAGTGGAAGCTGCATGTTCTCAGTTTCATCCAGAAAGTTTTTGTACTTTCTGCATGATATCCAAGCATGCTAAGCATCTCTAGAATATAGAGTAGCTTTATGTAATTCTAGAAAAATAGAAATTTTAAAAATATTTTTGGCCTGGTTTTTGTACCAACTTAAAGCTGACTGTGCTGCGCTTTTCTCGGCTAGCAAATTGTGAAGCTATAATAAATCACTGATGCATAACCAAAAGCGTGGCAGTGACCATCATCTCTGGAAGTTTAATGTTCTGACCCACCGGAAAAACTGATTAGTAACAGCAGTGGCCCAGCAAGTAGCTGCTGCAGTCATCGAAGGCAGCGAACCTTATGATGTATCGCGGGTTCAGAGATGAACAGAGACAAGCCTCTGATTGATTGTTTATGAATTGCTAATCCACCTGATACTATCGCTTCTCAGAAAGCAGACACTATGTACCACCTATTTCTCAGGAGAGATTTTGAAAACAAATGAACCTGTAAGGATATTTTTATTTTATTTATTTATTTTTTAAAAGCATAGTACTATAGTATTGAAGAATGACAACCTGTGGTACTGAAGAGCTTATGGAAACTGGACCTGTTCTAGTTTTTACTGCAATTGGTTCTCATGAAAACACAATGGAGCACAAAGAAGTGGACTGGAATACTTTAAACAGAATAGGTGAAAAATTTCAAGCCTTTTACCCTTAAAACAAAGCTGAAATAAGAGAGAACTGCCATATAGCACCAAAGGAATGGCTGCTCCTGTCTGATCACCGACTCTCTATATTTAACAGAGGAAGAGCAAGTGAAAGGCTGAGCAGTGGCATGTATCAGGGTTGCAAAAAGTATCTTACTATCAGTGCCCCTGGGTGTATCATATTTTGCTGAGTACATTAGCTGTAAGTGTAATTGCTAATATTTTGATTAATCCTAATATTGTACATTTAATTAACAAAAATGATGCAGAAATTTCCCTACTATTCAATCACTTATTTATATTAGTAGGATAATTAAAGTATTTTTTTCTGCAGAACAGTAATTAAAGGTTTCTTTGTGCAAATGAATCAGCCTGAAGTTGACTAAAGCTTTTTATTCCTTGTGTAATTGGTATCTTTAGGCAGTGTCTTTGCACTGAGTGGTGAAAACTTGCTCCCTGAATTGGAAGTTTGACAGTGTATCTTTGATAATTTGTCACCAAGTCATTAGCAATGGTGATTCTAACTACAAAATATTCTTTATTGATTTTTAGTTTTTAAATGTACATTCTCTTTGATTTTAAATTGATGGCTTACATAAAAAAAATTCAACATTGTCTTGGATTATTTTTTTGGTTGAAAGTTTTTTTTTTTTTTTTTGTTAAAGATAAACTGGTGTAACATCTAATGTACATTTACTAGTATGCTACCCCTTTACATTTGAATACTGTATTTATTCTTCAGTTCTCTTTACCTTCTTTACTCCCGTTAATTTGAAGTAGGATGCTACCAATAAAGAGGAGAACCTCCTCTCCTACCTCCGTTTTTATTTTAAGAGCCTGAGTTGAGGAAGGCTGCTGCTTTAAAAACATTAATGTGTGTGAACAGCCCTGTATGCACAGCTTCTTGCCTCAACAAAAATCCATGTTAAAAAGTTCTTGTAAATTTAGCATTGTCTGCACTTACTTATTCCTACTGTGAGTATTCAATCCTGAGTAACGTCTAAAGCTTATTTCACATTGCTTTTACTTATTTCAGCCTCAGGTGGCAGGAGAACTCTGAGGCAGACATCTGTCCTAAGGCACAACGGTGGTATTTGTGTGGTATTCCTTTGCTTTTTATTCCTCTTCAGCTGAATTTTATCTTTCTTAGAATTTTTTACGTCAGCAGCAATGTTCAAGGCTCCTTCCCATAGGCTAAGTAGTATATTTGTCCAACATGGTGATGGCTCTCTTCATCTTAGCTAGTTGCTTAAATATTAGAGTGGCAGTGTTTGCATCTTGTAGAAATGCAAGAGAATTTAATTTTCACGATGAAATAACATTGTGAAAAGTGCACTTGTAAGAGGTCTACAGCAAAAGTATTTCTGTGGTTGCCTCAAACTGTGACTACTTTGTGACAGTTAACCGATGAGTTTTGGACCTCGCTGAGGTGGCAGTTGTTTGGGCTTCATATTCACTGGGCAGCTGTAATAATTTATCTTCTACTGCTCATTATGTGGGGTTTGATGATGATAACGTCACTTGCAATTCTTAATAACAGATGCTTTAATTTTTTTTCCCATTAGATACATGATGTCTTACATACAAGTACTTAAAAGTATGATTGACCATAATTTTTTTAATTGCAATTTGTGGGCTGAATAGATGGAAAAATTAGAAAACGTAATGTCTTAAGTTTGTTTTCTTTTTTTTTCCTAGAAGCCACCTTTTCTGAATAGTACAAACTGAACACTTTTTTTGAAGCTTTCAAAAAAAAAAAAAAAGAAAACCAAGAAAGTTCTTTCTCCTGTTGTTCAAGGTCTACAGCTATGAATATGAATCATCTCTTTAGAGGAAAGGAAAATGAAACTCAAGCAATTAGTCTAGCATATGAATTGGTACCAGGAGATCTAAAGGTGACCTGAAAATGTTGATTGAATAAACATAATCTTAATTCCTTTACAGCTGTGCAATTTAGAAACAACTAAAATTAGATCCTACTTTGCTTACTTTCTGAAACTGGAGTTGTAGATTTTTGTTTTGCTACACTAAAAGCGTGAAAGAAGTAAGTGACTGTATCAAAGGATGAAGATGTCCGCTTTTTCCTGAGGAGAAAACACAAAACTTCTTGAACACTCATCATGCTAACATTTATACTAAAAAGTATTTGGCCTAATGAAAAATGTCTGTAGTCCTTTCTCTTCTCCCCTACCATCTTAACTGTTTCGAAATGTCTTTCAGTACTTTTTAAATGCATGTTTGGTTTTGGTAGTATATTCTTTTACATTTCCTCTGTGCTATCTCTAAAGATAAAGATGACTAAGGGGGGTGGTAGGGCTGGGAATTTGATCTGCTTTACCAGCCTTGTGAGAGGTGCTGCTTATTAAAGACCACTGTATCCTAGCTGCATATCCTATCCTGCTATCCTATATCTGCTGTTGSAAAATAGTTTTGGTAGAATCATAATTTTTAGTGATTGCTTGTTGTTGCTTAAGACTCAGGGTCAGTGAAGACTCTCTTCTTTTTTTGTTTTATCACTATTAATTGTGTAATTGTAATATGATCAAAAAGTCGCATGTCTTGAATGAGTTGAGAACACTTATCTATCCTAACGTTTTGTTTACGAAGTGTAATGATGGATGAGAGGGGGTTTCCTTTTTTTAAGTGTTTAAAAAAAAAAAAAAAGTGTTCTCTGGCAGTCAGTCCCCTTCATTTTGTGTGTTCCCTGTTAACTAGCAATCTAATACTTTTAATTTCTAACACCTTTCCTCTTCGGGATTTTATAATCCTCCAGTTTATGGATTGAATGTGGGAAAAGCAATTGTGGTTTCAGATTTCTGAGGTAGATTGATTAGGAGAAGGGAGGTAGAAAAACATTTCTGGTAATCAAGGTGTACAGAAATCAAGCCACAGCAATTCTGGAAAAGAAGTGTTCTGGGTTAGCGCCTGACCTCTCTGGGTTGGGGGCTGCCTTGTGTGAGGCTACCGCTTGCTGTGTCGGGTCTGGGAGCTGCCGTTCCTCTCTTGCAGCTGGGCCCAGCACGGCACCTCTGCACCAGGGTGGCTGCCCCTGACCCCGGCAGAAACGGTCCAGGAGGACCCCGAAGTGACCAGCAAGATAAGAACCTGATTGCTGAATGCCATCTTGCCCTCTTACAGTGTGTCCTGTTACTCCTTCAGTTAAGTTGGTTGCCTCTGACAAACAGCAATGTGACAAAGCCAACAGTAAGAGATCTGGGTACAATAAGTCAGATGAGCTTTCAATCTTTGCAACTATTTTAGCTAATGTATTTTCAAAGTGAGCACATGGCAGAGCAGTATGACTCAGCAGTGGCAGCTGGGGTAGAGATGCCATCTGTAGTCTGAAACGACACTCATAGTAATGCAGAGTTGCGTGATAGCTAACTATGTGTGGGGTAGGTGGGCCCAGAATGGTACATGATATTCAGCTGTTGAGTAGCAGAGATGAAGAGCAGATGTCCACAGAGTGTGAGTGATCCGTAGGTAGATCCAATACTCCTGCTGTGTAGACAATTATGGTGTGTTTTGGATTGGGCAGAGGGGCAGGCATCCAATTTTAGCAGATAGCTGTGGTAAATGAGAGACCTGCTGAGAGAGAGCAGATGTGGGTTGTTTTGGTAGAGTTCTTTTTTGGAAGCATGCAGCTACCAAGGCCCAAAAGCATTGCTAGAGACAGAAACGTGCCAACTGCAGTACAAGTCAGCTATAACTGCCAGTCTGGATTTCCTGGTACCCTCTGGGTTAGAAAAGGWTTAAGATTAGGTACCCAAGCAGATGTCATCAGCATAGATAACTGTACTGTACGGAGTTAAGGGTAACACTGATTAGTGGTTTAAAAAAAATGGAGCATTAGACCTCCTATAGACTCTTAAGGTCTATTCAGTTGAGCTGTTCCTGTAGGCATTGCAAACCATGGCTGGCTACAAGCATGTTCCACAGCTGGAACAAATTGCCTAGGGATTATTGTATATAGGTTTGTTAGTAGACTGTCTTGATATACTTTCTGAGTAGAACAACAGCACGTCAGTCCTGAACATTTGCCAGTAAATATTTGTGAAATGGGTTGTCAAATTGACAAGTTCAACAAAAAGCCAGTGCTAAAAACTAGCTCTGTCTTGCTGGCTACTGTATGACCTTGATTATTTGAGTACCTTGCAGCAAATTCTGAGCAGTGATTTAGTTCTACACAATGTAACTAATTTTTGTCCTGTTTTAAAGGATATTATTTCTGTCACCAGATGATAATTGTTTACCTTTGTGAAAAGGTTGTGGACAAGCAAAAAGCTGAGTTTATAGGGCCAAGATGATGCTGATGTGGCTCAATGTACCCCCGTCCCTCAGTGAATACTGTACTGCAGCATGCATCTCCTTCTAGATCACAGTGTATTTTTAGATTCGTTGCAAACAAAAGCTCTGCTACGTGAATAGGTTCCAAAACTGTTGCAAAACTAAGACTGTCTCTCAGAATTTCATATAGTGGCATATGTATTGCTGTGTCTCCCAAGTCAGCTCTGTGTAAACCTAATTTGGACTAAGGGCTATTTTCTATGAAATCGGACTATATAGAGAGCAACCCAAAGGTGAATGAGCACCCCAGTCACTGCTGGACAGAAGACTTCACCTGTAATCCAAGGGAGGACTGGTCACCACTGAATTGTGTTTTCTCTGAAATTTGATATATGAGAATAAAGTGCATGTAAATGTTGCAAGGAATTGTCTATTACAAGAAAGTGCTGACAATGTCTATCTCTTCCTACTTTAGCAGAGAAGAAGTGCTGGCAAAGTCAGACTTTTTTTTAATCCTGTTCTCTCTTCACCAGGTGGGGGATGCAAGCAGTGTAAAACTGTGTGTCAAATAAGGCTATTGGCCTCTTGATTTGGCTCTACTAATCTTCAGATAAGCTAGAAAGAAGTTCATGCTCAGTCTCAGAGATGGCATCAGGGCAGTTGTAGTTTGACTCTCTTTTTAAGGAACCGTTGCAACTTGTTAACTGACTACCACTTTTGTGCCTTTGCCAAGTGGGCCATTCTGACTTTCAGCAGATGTTGTTGGCAATTTAGATGAGTGAGACTAATTTTTGCATTGGAGACCTGGGCAGCTGAAAGCAGTTTACTTAGCCAGCCAAATGGTGTGCCTGCTGATACTTGACATTCGATGCTCCAGCACCTTGCTCTGTGCACATCTGCCCACCTTATTCCTAACGACAAACTCCTGTCACTTCCTTTTCCTGGCACTTCTTTGACCCCTCAATCCCATCCCTACACCTGGGTTGTTTTAACCAGCTAAAACTGAGGAAGACAAATCCAGTAACAACAAAAATGAATAGTTTTCTTACAGTTGCTGCTGCTAGTTTTGTTGGATTGAATTGGCTGGCTTTCTGTAAGTGGGCATAAACAGTGAATGGTTACAAAAATACGTTACTTATGTTAAAATGGAGAGAGGAAGTGAAAGTGGAATGCAGCCAAAGTGATGGGCTGTAAAAAGAGTCTTTTTAGTAGTACCATGAATAGATAAGAGTGGGAGAAGATGCATTTGTCAAGGGCATAGAGGAGATGCTGAAGTGATTGGGTTAAGGAGAGATGAAAGCTGGAAGAGAGTTACAGAAAAAGTGTATTTCAGAGATGCTTATTACTTACTCATGATAGCCTGATGTTGTCAGAACGACAGGCTGAGATGTAGTTTAGGTGGATGGAGAGTGCTTTAGAACAGAGGTAGGCTGAAATTAGTTGTATGGAGATAATGTTTGCAATTATTTTTTATTTATTTATTTATTTTTATTTTTTTATGAAGATGCCCATAGATGAGATGTAACTGAGGAGATCTGGAGTCTATTTTTGTCCCTTTGAAGGGTCCACAGACATTCAGAATTACAGGATGAAAATCAAAAGAAGACACAGTCTTACAGTGCCAGTGGGTGACATGAATTTGCGCTTCAAATTAAAACAGCGATTTTCAATAGTCTATACCACTTATTTCGCCTTCCTTGTGAAAGTGTGGTTGACCTGCTGGTATGGGCAGTATGAATAAAACTTTCCTCTTCCCTCTGCACCATCGTATACGTTTATGGGATGGGCTGTGATATGACAAAAGATGGGAGGGGGAACCCCACGCTTTTGGTCCCATCTGGAGGCTGCTGTTTTATTACAAATTATGTATATCCCTCTGGTACTGAAGTGTTTCAATTTAAAACCAGCAAAATTTTATTATGCTTGTTGCTTTATTCATTGCATCCACATTATGTGTTGGTTATTAAATATTGATTTTTATATTGTATTAAACATTTTAATGCTTTTCATGGTTTTTGCTCCTTATGAAGCATTTTCTTCTGACTGTATTGTTCTGCATTATGGTCTGTATTTTAACCTTAAAATGATAGCTTGATAATTCAGAGCCAATTTTTAGCTTTTTTAAGCTATAGTATTTAATTTTTAGGCAATTTTTAGTTTTCTTTAATTTATAGTACAAAAAAATAAGAAACTAATTGTCCACTGAAATAATTTACATTTATTCTCTCAGGTTAAAAAAAAAAAAAAAAGAAAGAAAGAAACTCTTCAGACTCCCCCCACCCCACCCCTTCAAGAGGTTTTCATTGTCTGTTGAGAAATAGTATGACTTTTAACTCATTCTTGGTCTTCTGATATTTTTGGAAATTTATCCAGCTGCCTCACCTCTTTCCTTTTCCTAGCAGGCTGCCTCTTTTTAGGTACAGGCATGCCAAAAAGTGAAAGCTTTTATATATCCTTTCTTGTGAATACATTGGCAAAAGATGGCTGAAAAGATGTTGTGAATACATAGGTATGTAATATTTGCACAAATTCTGGTTGGATGAGTAAATGCTTTGTCTAGTTTGAAAAGTGAAGTTAGTATGAAGAGCCAATTTTGACACTTTTTAAATAGGAATGGAGGGTGCAGAAGATACTTTTTGTATTCTTAAGAGAGAATCATATGAAAGATTTAAAATACAGCGTCCTTTTCAGAGTCTAGCTGGTGTTGTGATTGCAGCCTCAGTTACCAAGTTGTCAGTGCTATTAGGTGGAAAAAAAATTACTAYGGGATTATACATATGCATACATGGTTGATAATTACTGAGCAAAAAGTGTGAGTATGTATCCTTTAACTTTATCTTATAAAGTCAGGACTACATCAATACCATGAACTCATTTTCAGAACCGTCTGTAGCCATTTCCTTGCAGAGACCTGTTCATAYGCACTCTCCTGCCCTGGGCAATACTCTGACTAATGACCAACAAGGATTGCACGTGACAAGAGAGAGTGATAGGGAGTTACCAGCAGAAACCTTCAGATATTAGGCTACTTAAAACAGTGTGTATTCAGGACATAATTTCTTCCGACTTCTTTGCTACTGATTTATGTCATGGTCATACTATTTCTATCTCATTTTCTTCCATTCAACATAATATCCTTCCCTCCCTTCCTCCTTAATTTGTGTCTCATTTTTACCCTTTGAGATAAATAAAATCAAATAGTTATGGCTTAATTTTGTTGAAGAAGGGGAAAACACTTGGAATATACAATAGCATGTGTTGTATCAAAGACTGATTTAGCCCAGTATCTTTTCTCCAAATGCCAGTGACTAGAATAAAGTATAAGAACAGGGCAAATCTGAAGGTATGCTTTCCCAGAATACTGTCTCAGCTCGAGTATGTGTCATATTTTCTGAGCCAAAAGTACTCTGTGTATTTAGTAACTCTCAGCTGATACCAGCCTCTCCTTGACTCTCTGTAGACTTCAAGCAGTGATAGTATCCTGTGGCAGGGAGTCCCACAGCTTAAAACTGCAGTGTTTGGTCTTGGTCCAGATACCCAACGACTTAGTTTGAAACCCTGTAATGTTTGTATAGAAAAAGGGTGGTTGATCTCTGTTCTCCTGGATATGTCAGTAAGCAGGCTTCTGTCATATCTCCTCTGTTGTCTCTAGCTGGAAAGTTGTAGTCTGTCAAATTATACCTAATAATTTGAACATCCTATGATGATCTATATTGGCTGTTTGCTAAGCCTTTTCTGTTTCTGCTATAACCCTTATGAAATGGGAGACCAGAACCACACATCAYGTGTGGATGTGGCTGTTCCACAGGTTTATATTGTTGCAAATAAATGTTCTTAGTCTTCTTTCTTTCTTTCTCTGTAATTCSTAACTTTTGAATTGTCCTTTTGACTGCTATTTTGCATCGAGCTGATGCTTTCATGAAAAAATGTATTTCAGGCCTAAAATCTTATGCCTGAATGGTAATTCGGCATAGGCACTCGGAGCCTATTATTGGTAGCCTGTCAGTGCCTACCAAGACAGTTTTCAGCCATAGTTTTTCTTGTACTTGATGTCTGTGCAACATATAAAATAAAGGGACACCTTTTTATTTATGTGCTGAAATAGTGAGAGTGTGGAGCTCATGCTTCTTTGCTCTCTTTATTGTGCTTTGGGCATTATGGCGTCAAGACATGGACAAATGTTTGGCTCTGAAATGCTGCTACTTCACTGCACAGTCTAGGGTAGAATTCATCTAACCTTTAGGCTTATCTATTATATTGTTTCACAAAGCCACTCCATTGAGAATGTTTTTCAATTTAACTAGAGCGTTAACTGCAAAGGTACTGTGTGCTTCTGATGCAAAAAGATTTGGCTTTTAGTTTAGCAGTGATTGTGTGCACGTGAAGATAATCTTCTGATCTCAATATTACATGTTACCTTCTCTCTCATTCATTTGCCTGAGTTTTATGATTCACTGCTTGCATAATTCTTCATGTACCTTGATGTCATTTCTTGAAAGATCTCTTCTGAGAGGTCCTTGTCATCCTCTTCCTATGAGTGGATTTATTCCATAACTGAACTCTTCAATCATCTCTCCTCCTTCTTGGACTTACCTCCTTCTGCAGCTTCAGAAATGACCTTCTGGAACAGCTTATGTTGTTTTCAATATCGGAGCTTTTTCCATTTCCTTGAGTTTAATTTGATCTCTCTTTTTGCATGACCATTTATGATTTTATGCATAGTCTTATCAAAACAGAATTCCTCACTTTTTATTAAAAACACTATGCATGATATGCATAAATATAGTTTTCCGATAACTTTTTTTTAACAGTTATAATTCTCTACCTGAGTCTCCTGCTTTGTCTGTTCACATCTCCCAAACTCCTGTTTTTCCTTTTCCTCCCCACTGCTCACCCCATCCTCGTTTTCTTTTTCCATAGAAAGGCCAGTGAAAGGACAGTAAACATCTATCTGTCTAATCCTGTCAGTGGCAGAAATGGGGAGTAATCTTCGTGTACTAGTGCTCACCTCCTTCTGTGAAATCCTCTGCTTTCTTGTTTGCCATAATCCCGTGTGAGGTCTTTGCTCTTGTGTTCCTTGAGCTCTTTTTATGATCTGGTCTGTTTAACTTGCACACTCTTCCCCTTTTGCTCATTCATTCGTCTTGCTTCTGGAGTGAGGCTGTATTAACTTATGATAGTTTCTGCTTTCCTCAGATAAGACTTTCCTGTGTTTGAGTGGCTGCTCCTACTGTCCAGCTGGAAACTCATTTTCATCTGTTGAGCAAAATTTTGACACCTATATCGTCTCTTGATAAAAGATGTTTTTTAGAACAAATTTTTAAATAATTTATTTTTCCCTGGAACCTTATTTTAAGGTTACGCTGTCAAAGTTTTGATAGGGTGGCTGGTGTAGTTAGGCTTGCTTTTCCCGTTGAATAACTGACTTGAATAGTACAGCTAAAAGTTTACAGGTAAACTTTTTTTTCTTCCAAGTCCTTGCGTCAGCTTTTGTCTTGGAGAGCTGAATACAAGTAACCTAGCACTCTGAATCTAGAGAAAATTTTGTGATTTAATGTAATGGATGTAGGGCTGTCTTCATTCAGCACTCCTACTGAGTTTAATTGCATTCTTATCCATTAACTTAACAATGTATTGTGAGAATATTTAGCAGAAATGCTGGAGACTGTGATATCTACATAAGATTTTCTATAAATAAGCACTAATAGTGTCTTGAAGAAAGGGATTTTCTTCCAAAGTAGCAACGTATGACCACTTATCCATAAATAATCAAAGTGATTAATTTCATTTTGGACCTCTCAGTTGTGTCCTCCTTGAAGTCATAGAATTTGCTTGCTGGCATTTTAATGATTATCAGTATAGCCATGAGAATATTTATTAATATAAAGTACATGATTTTTTCCCCCTACTTATTTGTATTCAAATGATAAAACTGCTTGTCACCAGTGCAACTGGTCAGAAGTCTGCTCAGTGCACCGCAGGAATACTAAAGCTTGCAGCCCATGAGCCGAAATATCAAATGGCTTTGGTATTTTGCAGACTTGAYGCTTTTTCATTATTCCATGAAATTATGAAGGTTTCTATTGACTTTCTTCATAGTTTTAGGAATATCTTTTGAACTGAAACAGAACTTGTCTTGGTAACTTCAGTTATATAAAGCAATCTGCATATGCATGGCTAGTTGCTGTCTGTTGCCTTGCCCATGCTAGGTAAGGATGAAGAAAACATGAAAAAGTCATTGACCTGCTGTAACTCTCTATAGGTAGCTGTTTTTGTCTCTCTACCAAAGAATGGAAAACCTCCCTTTCCTTGGAGAATCGGAGGAAATTTAAGACACTTTTGTTTAGATTAGATTTTGTATAACCTAGAGACTGAAGGACAGATAGCTTGATAGAGACTGATCTTGTCCCCTCTACAGCTCTTTCCTTTTTCCATCCTGTTCGCTTCTGGTGAAGCATGGAAAGTTGTCCTGCTGCCCATCAATGCAAGCATTTGATATTGGAGATGAAGAAGCCTTTTCCAGTCTCACTGTGGAGGAAAGGATTGTGATCTAAGAGGGAAAATGTGGGCCCTTTGCTGAATGGGGTGGGTGCCCTGGTGACGAAGGATGCAGAGAAGRCAGWGTTACTGAATGCYKYCTTTGCTTCAGTCTTTACTGCTCAGGCCAGCCCTCAGGAACCCCAGGCCCTGGAGGCAAGAGAGAAAGTCTGGAGA